>NW_015505964.1:225385-226805 GCF_001515645.1 Sinocyclocheilus grahami
GCGATTTTTTGCAAACATTTCTTTGAGTAACATGACCGTAAATATGAACTCACCGTTGAATGTAACATAAAACAAGTGATTACTATTCGTTAAAATCTTTATTAATAAGTGAGACTCACGCAATTGACACTTTTCTCATTTTCTCACGCAGTGAAAAGCACCCTAATGCCGAGTTCACACTGCACGGTTTGTCATGGAAAAGTTCATTTATTTCAGTAATTCAACTCAAATTGTGGAACTAGTGTATTAAATAAATTCAATGCACACAGACTGAAGTAGTTTAAGTCTTTGGTTCTTTTAATTGTGATGATTTTGGCTATGAGAAAAACAGATTATGCAGGAGGGAGATGCAGGGAACAGGGATTGGGTGTTCTGCAAAGAGAGTTGGAGGTAAATAATTTTGCAGTAACTGATGTTGTGGCTGGTCAAGCAAATGTTTGTGTTTGTGTCTGTGTGATATAATTCATAGGCTGTATCTATTAAAATACTGATATTCTGGTCTATAACTCCTCCCCGAATTTCCCGCTGCCCTGTATCTTGGTCTCTCATTGGCTGTAGGTCATCGCCGATGTGTTTTTCAGTCAGAACTCATTTCACACAGTGTGATTTGTGAATCGCCGACAGCTCCAGATATTTAGCATGCCAAATATTTCACGGGCGTCGGCGACGTGTCGGCGATTCCCTCAGATCGCGTCTTTGATAATTCACACTGCGTGATTGTCACTCGCGTGAACGAGCACCAATTTGCCTCCGATTTCAGGCATTTGTCAGCGATTTCGCAAAACCTGTCGGCGAGTGAAAAATCGGGCTAAAATCGTGCAGTGTGAACTCGGCATAGGTTGAAAATGTAATAGGATATTGGTGAAATAGATTTGGTAAACGCTCCTGTGCATATTTGTGTTTGAGCTCAGGAGAACGTCAAAAATAAGGACTGAAAAGCCTTCATGTAAACACCTTAATCGATCCAATTGAGCTCGACAATGAAATTTCGATCGGATTGAAGGGGATGGTTTGTTCCTTTTCTAATACGATTGAGAGTGCATGTAAACACTTGATCATGTGTAATGACGCAGAAATAGAGTAATGACGTATGACGCGCAGAACGAACGGCTCTTCCTTTTGAATAAAGTGTTGTATAAATGTGTGTCCTGTCATTATAAAACTCTCCTTTCACTCGGCAACTGTGAAGTGGAGCAGGACAACCTCCCACCAGTCCTTGTTTTGGATTCTCATCCACAGGCAACCGGTTTTGGGCGCGGGGAGGGGCATTTTTACTGCGTGATTAATATGAGCAGCACAGCACAGCGGTTTATATGTATATTTATCCGTAAATGGATAAATATTAATTCTGCTGTTAAAAACAAATAAAGAAACCGTGTAGGGGATATATATATATATATATATATATATATATATATAT
>NW_015505964.1:228355-239567 GCF_001515645.1 Sinocyclocheilus grahami
ATATATATATATATATATATATATATATATATATATTGTGTTAGTGAGGCCAGCAGGGGGTGCTCACCCTGTGGTCTGTGTGGGTCCTAACGCCCCAGTATAGTGATTGGGAGACTATACTGTAAAAAGCACCGTCCTTTGGATGAGATGTTAAACTGAGGTCCTGACTCTCTGTGGTCATTAAAAATCCCATGGCACTTCTCGTAAAGAGTCGGGGTGTAACCCCGGTGTCCTGGCCAAATTGCCCCCTGGCCTTTGTCAATCATGGCCTCCTAATAATCCCCAACCACTTGATTGGCTCTATAACTCTCTCTCCTCTCCACCTGTAGCTGGTGTGTGGTGAGCGCACTGGCGCCGCTGTCCTGTGGCTGCCGTCGCATCATCCAAGTTGATGCTGCACACTGGTGGTTGTTGAGGAGAGACCCCCCCAACATGATTGTAAAGCGCTTTGGGTGTACAACAATACACAAAGCGCTATATAAATGCATCATTCATTCATTCATTCATAATTTATACAACAGTTTGTTCTGGTTCTCAAATCTGAGAACCGTGAGATATTAGGCTTGTTTGAGATGAGCAAAATCTGCGCAGAACTGATCACCGGTGATCACCTACGTCCGACTTGCTCTGTTGTCATGCTGACTTGTGCCAAAAAACTCTTGCGATGGCGAGGCGGCTGTGTCGGATTGTGCAGTCGAGCTCAGTTGCTCTCCACCGACTGCGCTGATCAAAAGCATGATGGGAAACGACTGACTGACGACACAGCTTAATGTTCATTGGTTCAGACAACTGTGATGCTGTGTTCTCTTCTAAAATATTTTATTTTCTATCTGATTTCATGTGATTATGTATTTAAATTATGCATGAATGTTCCCAAACACTATGACAGTGCGATCTCTGTGTGAGATAATGTGATTGTTGTCATATTTCTATAAAAATCTAAAACACATGTTTGTATTAAAGTAAAAATGAATGATAAATACGCCTTTCATATGGAATTAAATAGCAAGCATTTTGAGTGTCTTGTTCATCATATTTATTTTTATATAAAGGCAACAGAACTGAAATCATATCATGTTAATCAGCAGCACAGCATGTGAGTGTGAATTACGCGACATCTGCCTTTGATCTCGTAGGTATCTTTTTTTTATTATTATTATTATGCCATACATCAGAACAATACAACAAGAAACATTCAAATGTAAAGGAAAAATAGAAAAAGATGAACAACATTAATGTAATGAATCAGTGCCAGACAAGGTTATTTATGTAAACGAAAACTAAGACTAAAACGATTGATGAAAAAACTATTTCGTAAACGGAAATAAAATAAAAATAATTGAAAAACTAAAATGAAACTAAACTAACAACAGTTATTGAAAAACTAACTGAAATAAAATAATAATTATCAAAAATAAATAATCGTTTTCGTAATCATTACGTTCTCACCCCTTGGCGGAAAAATATACGAGCTGTGTGGAGATTTAGGGAAATAGCTGCCTGTAATGGCGCATCACGCACATGGGGTCACCTGACAGAGAGATGCAAAGCAGTTTAAAGCCTGCATGGGTCCTGTTTGGTAAACGTGCACCAACAGTACTTAATAGAACACCCGACCCATTATTTGACAGCAGCACTAATTTAATTCTGTACCAGACGATAACCGTTTGACAAAGACCGCGAGTTGCGACCCGAACCGCACTCGCATTAAATCTATTACATCAGGTAAGCAAGATTATTTATTTTATCATGTAACACAAGCAATCAAACCAACATTAGGCATTCTAAGTCGGCGCTTTGAAGAAAAACAAACATGCAGAGCAACATGATAATTAACAGAAAAAAAGATGAGAACGCGCATCCTTTCTGTAAACAACACAACTTTTGCCAAGCATCTTGTGATCACTCTGCCAGGCTTTTGAGCAAATGTGCATTGGCTAAATCACAACATACACACGCTTATAATTCTTCATAAACGAAAAGAACATTCAAACATAAGCCTTTACTGTTAAATGCGATTGCCATTATTGAATTTCATTAGTCCCAGTTTTGATTGATGCACGACTGTTCAAGGAAAATTGAGCAAGACACCACAGTTACAATATCATGATTATGGTTAAATAAGAAAAGACATATAACCAAATCATATATTTGTATACTATTACTATCTAATCAATCTCAGCATGCTTTAATTTTGTGTCGCTATATGTTTGCCTCACAAAGATTAAATTATGCCTACGTCTTTCTTTGGCCTGCGCTCTGGAAGTGATCTGTTAATTCTGCAAAACTTTAATTAAAACTGAAACTAAACTACAGTGGGGAAAAAAGTATTTAGTCAGCCACCAATTGTGCAAGTTCTCCCACTTAAAAAGATGAGAGAGGCCTGTAATTTTCATCATAGGTATACCTCAACTATGAGAGACAAACTGCAGCCGCCTACTCTCGCCTTCATTTCAGGCGAGGCGCATCTCAAACAAGCCAATTGTACTGGTATCCTACAGGAACGCCCTTTCACAATTTTGTATCACTCCTCTTGTTCTAGCCGGGTCTGTTTTTTTGTAATTATTCACTGAGCTAATCGTAGCGTACGTTAGTTAATATATAAGAAGAAATGTCTAGCTTCGTGGTCTCTCTCTCGCTCTCATTTGGATGCACGTCTTGCCGCATTGTTTCTCTCTTATAACCTCATTATTTTTCACTAATAACCTAACTGAAGCAACACATGCCCTTGATACGAATTCTAAAAGTGACGTATGTTTAACTGTCAACTTGAGCTTTGAATCCGTGGCGGAAGGAAGTAGTTCCGCACAAACCCCAACCCAACTTGCAGTGGAAATTCTCACCAATCTCACTCCAAGTTGAACTCAAGTTGGCAGCCCTGCTTTCTTGTAGATTTACCTGTGCGATCTTCATCCAGTCTTCTTCCTTAGGATGAATGTCCTTGGCTAATGAACTCAAACCAACTCTACAAAAGCAGGTTACAAACTGGCCAAAGCCAACTGATTACAGACATATGCGGAAATCCGGGGGGGGTTGGGGGTACGGACGGACCGCTGTGCATTGTAAATAACAATGTTTTATACTTTAATCAGTAGTAAAACAACACAAACAGGGCAAAAATGCGTTTTAAGTTTAGAAACATTTTGAGTCTCCCCCTCCCTTGCCTCACTTTGGTCCAAATGCCTGCTTTCGTCTTTTACATCACCTACACACACACACACACACAAGTCCGGTGAGAGAGAACAAAGCCAATAGTTGAGGAAGTCCAGTAAGTAGGCTGTCAAGGATAATTTCTTCACTTAAACATCGGATGAAGTAATTAGTTTCTCTTTAATACAGGTGATGCCAATGTATTTTTCGATAAATCCCCTATGTTAGCAATAATAACGTTACCTACTTGAGGGAAATGGTTGCCAGATTTTCATAACAAAACCCGCCCAAATGCTACTCAAAACTAACCGCGTTTCGAGGAGTCCTCCGGTAAAAATCGCGTTCTGGGGGCTAAAATACAAGTTATTGGGGTCGCTTCAACCTGCGGACATGAAAAACAACCCACACCAACAGTGATAAAGTATCCCAATCTGGAGGGCGAAGGTGGCACAGCACAGTGAGCACGCAGTGCCAAATGGTAGAACCTGCCACTGGAAGACTTCAGGGGGGTTATTGCACTTCATGTCCCGCCAGATGAACTTGAGGAGTGGCTGGTTTTCTGGTAAGAGCTGAACCTGGTGGAACATGCCTCTGATGTCTCCACTAACCGCCACAGCATGTTCCCTGAAGCGTAATAAAACTCCCAGAAGAGAGGCTCCCAGTGTTGGTCCAGGAAGGAGGGTGTCATTGAGGCTTCGGCCTTGAAATTGAAAAGAGCAGTTGAAGACTAAACAACTCTTCCCGTTATGACTTACCAAGTGATGCGGTATGTACCCATGACTCATTGGTGGCTGAGGCTTCGCCTGGGTCGATCCTCCTGACCGCGCCTGCTTCCAACAACTTCCGAATCGCTGCACAGTACTCTTCAGCTTTTAGAGGATCCCGGCCAAGCGTCTCTTTAGACTCCTGAGGCTGGGTAGGACGGCTTCCTTGGGAGCTCTGAGTGGGGGAACGCCTTGCTTCCTTAGCAGGGGCGTGGCATATCTAAGGATACCTGCGACCTGTACTCGCCTTGTCCTGGCCTCCAAGTGCTCCAGAGCTTCCTTATCCTGCTTTGATCTCACTGCCAGTTTGGCAGGATGTCCATCTTCCAGAGCTTCTCCACGTTCTGCATCAGCTCTGTTGTCTGGGATGAGACACCAGTGAAGAGACACTGCTGGATACTCTGGGCCCACTGGGTAAGGTGTGCAGGTCCTTGGAGCGTCCATCCCAGCCTCGTGCGAATGGCCGCCGGACCTCCAGGAGGGCCCAGTCTCACCGGCTTGACAGGGGTAAGTAGATGGGGGTAGTCTGCACCAATCAGCATGAGCGGCTTGACATGTTCAAATGGCTCAAAGGGGAGGTCTGCCAGGTGCTTGTACCTCCTCTTCAGACTGGCGATGAGGTAGGAGTGGTCTGCTAGACCCAAGTGTTGTGAAGTGAAGGACTCCACTATCTGGAAAGTTCTCTTGGGATTAGTTGGGGATGAGATTTTGAATGAAACAGTGGCTCCCTTCAGGGTTTGAACTTCCTGTCGAATTGTGTGGAGAGTGAGATCTTCAGGCTTCTTATGCAGGCCCAGTTTGTCAACTGCCTCAGGGAGGAGCATTGTCTGCTCCGATCCATCGTCCAAAATCGCCTAAGTGTCTAGTGTCCTGTCTCTGTTGCGCAGGAGAACTCTGACGACTTTCAACAGAACCCGGGCATGGGACGATGGTCTGTCTAGATAAAGAACTTCCGTACTGGTACTTACAAGACAGCTTTCAGCTTTCGGTTGCTCAGCCTTGGGGCGTGCGTTGACATCATGCAGTACCCTTAGATGCTTTCCTTGGCACACATCACAGAGCCTCTTGAGGTCACATTGCGCTGCTTGATGTGCTCTCCCGCATCTCCAGCATCTCTTGTTGACTTTGATCCACTCTATGACCTCCTCTCGCGTGAGTCTCTGAATAGCTGGACACTTATTGAGAAAGTGCTCTGTACCCTCGCAATACGGACAGTAGGGTTTCACTTTTCTTTTCCATCTCAGTGCAGATGAACTCTGACCTTCTTGTCTAGTTGCTTGGTTCGACGTATAGCTCTCAGCCCCATGTAGGACCGTAGCTACGGGCTTGCTGCGTCGCTTCTCGCCTCGGTAGCCAGACAGCCCTGGGGTGCGGATGTCAGATGGGTTGTCATATCCTTGACACCACGACTCGTATCGAAGCCATTCTGCCAGGTCGAGCAGTGTATGAGTGTGTCCAGAACGGTGGAACATCATATGCCTGAAGTTCGCTCTCATCTCAGTTGGAAGCTTAGTAAGGAGACGGGCCACATGTGAGCCGCATCTCAGCTCGACTTCTCCGTCTGGGCCTAATGTCTGCAGCATACCTACAAGTGACTGTACGTGCAGAGAGAATTTCTCGAAGGCTGCTATATCTCCTCTCTTAATCTCAGGCGAATCCATCACTGCAGCAATCCGCTTCAAGGCTACGTGGTACGGCTGGCCAAACTTCTCAGTCAAGGCTGCCATGGTGTCTGTGTATGGCCTAGGTGAGTTATTGAAGGAGTCGGCAATGAGACAGGCCTCTTCAAGTTTCACATGGTCCACAAGAATCTGATACTTGAAAAGCTCTGTAGCATCCGCGGGTAGCAGGTTTGACAGAGCTAATTTTAACCAAGAAAACTCCATTGGGTTGTTATGGATAAACAGAGAAATTTTCGGCGCCGGCCCTATATACTCTCCTCTTCCCTGATTCACGGATACTGACGAGAACTGTCTGCCTCTGGTGGCATGCGGTCGGCTCATATCAGGCCTTAATGGATACTAAGTTAAGCATCCCGCATTAGTGTGATACATACTGGGTTGTGGACGTGAGATGGGTGAACAGGGTCCTGGTCTCGGGGTTGAAGACAAGACATCATACTGTCCAGGACCTCGTCTAGGCTGAGGGGGGGTTAAGGCTCCGAAGGGTCGCATGTGGATTAGTGTGGGCTGTGATGCTGGATGTCACACTGTCTCTCAAGAACTGTTACTCACTCATCATTCGCTCTTTGACAATGACCCCTCGCTGCTCCTCGACAGCTGCCGACTCTGGAGGGTAGTCGGAGGAAGGCCATGGTGGAGGGGGCAGCTGTTCATCATCCCCTCTTCCTCTGGCACTAACGAGTCATCTGGTAATGGAAGGGGGGCATTGGCCATCGCTCAAAGGATTGATCGCACTGTGCTGCTCCTTGCTTTCTGGCTGAGGCCGATAGTTTAAGCGGTTCCCTTCTAGTGTCATAAGGTGAGATAGAACTGTACGGCATGCTCTCTCTGTGTAGCCCGCTTGGCTCAGCTCCCACCTCAGTGTAGGGCATAGGGGTAGGTGGCCATCCTAGGCTTGTGTCATCATAGCTCTCCTCAGAGCTAGGTGAATAATCGTCATGTGCCTCGGGGGGTCTACTCCACTTCACATGAGGCTGTGAGCTCCAATTCTCCTCTCTAGGCGGGTGTGGTGCTGGGCTGACCGTGATGGGCCACGTATCTTTGGTCGCACTGCACTGACCTCATAATCCTTCAGATAGGATGGCTGTCTTAACTGATGTTTGGGCCGAGTGGAGGGGGCCCACGATGCTTCATCACTCTGTTGCATACTCCCAGCACAACTACGATCCGGCTCGAAGGACCACAAATGTAGCGAAGAGCTACCTGATACTGTTAGGGCTAGTTTGAATCGCAGTGAACCAGGTGTGTCGGTCAGAACACTACAGAGGGAAGTATCAGTTTGATCAGGTTATTTTCACAGATGCGATATGATCAACTTAAGGGGGGGAGTCAGCCTTTACATGCACATCAGTCTGTGTCTACTAACAAGATATGGACCAAGACGCTTGAGGACTGCAGTGGACACAAAGTGGTTTAGGTGATAGAGATGAGGATGGACTCTTGGACCACTGCAAATGAGCATATACTGGTTGCTGAGAATGATGAGAGGCGTGAGCCAGTTAGAGGAAAAACTTAAGCACAGTCTTTAAAGAATCTTGTCTTTGTGAGAGGGCTGGATGCTTATCAGTTGAAGCATGAAATGTATGATTGTGGTGGAGGGTGTGGTTTCGCTGAAAGAAACAAAAGCAATATAATGAAACCACCATTACAAGTTTTATTATTCATATAAAACTATAGGCTGCTCCCCTTTTACAGTAACAATGTATAAACCCTTTGTATAACAGTGCATCCACGATCATTATTTATCCACATGACTTCTACAAGTATTTATCCACAAGTTCTAGCTTGACAGCTCCTCCTCTAGCCAATCAGATGAAGAGGGGCGGTGACGTCACTCCAACGCGCCTCATTACTGCCGATGCTCAGTGTTCTGTTCACTTGTCTGAATATTCACTTGTTTATGCATTATAAACATTATAACTCCGAACATTGTGAATAAACAGCTATGTTACAAGAATAGCATGTAGATAATGGCATTACCATGCAACATCGGACAGCTAATAAATGCGTAACATCATTGATAAAGCAAGCATCAATCAGTTCACGAGGATTCGTACTCACTCGTATAGGACGCACTCAACACAAGATACATTCAAACTGAGGCTGATATGAACAATGATACATGTCTCCAGCACTCGTTTATGTAGAAAATCTGATCACTAGCAGCGGCGGAGGCAGTCTGCCGATCTCCGAGTAATGAACAGTCTCTTCCGGATATCCGCATTACATAATAAAAGTCCCCATTCTGGCTAGTGTGACAGCGCTCTGACACTCTCTCTATCGCCTTTTGCACAATGCTGTTTTTCCCTTCGATCTTCCAAATGTTGCGGTTAGAGTTTCATGTAAATCAGGGTGGGCTTAAGCCTCATCATTGGTCCACTAGTTCTAGCTTGACAGCTCCTCCTCTAGCCAATCAGATGAAGAGGGGCGGTGACGTCACTCCAACGCTCCACATTACTGCTGATGCTCAGTGTTCTGTTCACTTGTACAGGTGAAAATGGACAGCTGTCAGCTGGAAAACATCTTTCCATACAGGACACCGTTATATGTGTCTGTCTGTCACTGCTGTATGTCTGCCTGAGCGTTCATGTGTATGTGTATATGTGTGTGTATGTGTGTTTGTGTGGTTTCCACAAAGAAATGTAGAAAACACAAAAGATTACAACACTGTAGAACATCATTGAATTAAATTAGCCTATTCACTTTACATATAAATCACATTTCTTATCAATATACATTTAATGATTAACAATAAAGATTAATAATAAGGAAAAGAGGCACATTACAAATAGCCTATGTCGTTGAAGCCCGTCCTACTGTAGATAAACAGAACATCCCCGCTTGTTAACTAACAATCATGTACCTCAAAGAAGCACAAATAAAGATATAGGTGCAAACAGAATACAATGATGTCAACCTTGGTTTTAATAAATAATTATTTTATGACACAGAACTCGTTGGTGAAACTCATGCATCTAGCAAGAACTTAATACACAAAATAGTCATATTGATTCAAGCATTTAACATTTATGAATGAATTAAATGTCAGTAATGAACAATACTGCACAAATTATAGCGATCACGAGGAAGGTCCTATTCTATCCCAAACGCGTACAGTAATATACAGATATATAGCCTACAACACCCCATCAGTTATATTCAGGTCAATAGTGCCACCTGTTGGCGCAGTTTTGTAACTTAGAGAACATTTGTTATGTCGAGATCACGAGAAAATTAAGTCGTGATAACGAGAAAACAAGAAGGAAAAAAAAATAATGCATGACCGCTTAGAACTTCCGTAATTTTCTAATACATTTAAATCTGCAATTATTCAGGTACTTGGACGTGTAGAATATTGTGTTTTCGAGCAGAATTTAAAAAAAAATTTTTTTTTAAAAAGAGCACAGTTGGCCACAGACAAACTGGCTATATTAACACATCACTGTTTTTAATATTACAGCTGCCAAGATTAAAGGCAGTTTCTGCGCTACTAGTGTCATCTAGTGGAACTACAAAAATACAGTAAGTTTTCAAACAACCTTTGCAAATGCCCCTTTCATGTGTTACACTTCAACTAACTCAAACAACACAAACACAGCTCTTACGTGTCTATAAAAGTGAAGGCATGCCTCAACATGTAGGCAACTTTCAATAAAAGGTCCAACATATTAGGAATACTTTTACCTTAAGTTTAGCTTACCTGTTGAGAAAAAAAACTTGAAACTCAAACATTTCATCAAATTCCTCAATCTTTGTTTACAAAACATGATGGTCATGAAATACAGTATCAGATTTTTATTTTATGTTTCTCTAGGTTACTTTATATAATGCACATTATACTGCACCAAAAAGGAGCTTCTTTACCTAACAGCAGTATTGTGATTGATGGACAGACATAAGTTGTTCAGAACACACCTTCTTGATTACATACGATGATGATGCACGTTAAGGGGCGTGTTGAGGAGAATAGTGATGTCATGATTCTTAAGATTTTAAATCTGGGCATTTCAGAAGGGTAGAAAATAATAATTCTTATTGGGGAGTTAGTTTGAGTTCTGAAACTTGCATTATGTTTTCAATGTAGAAAAATCTCTTGTGCCTAAATATCAAGAATATTTAGATTCTCCATTTCATGACTCTTTGGCTTTTTTAAAATGACTATATGACAGAGCACTTGGCATTGATTATGTTCATTAATATTAATATCATATTGGCCAATTGGGTAACATCAAAATAAACAGATCATAGCATTTTCAAGCATTTCTAATTTGACTAAAATTACTGAAGCCAAAACTGCACTTCGAGACAGAGAAATAAACCCCAAAATGACTATTCTATAAATATATGATAAAAAAAATAACTAAATAACTGTTACACAAGTTAAATGCTGTAAATATTTTAACATAAAAGTTTAAAAGATTTTAGAGTTAACTAGGCAATATAACACACATCAAATAAAATCTTTTTTTTTCTTCTTTACTTGTCTTGTGTTGACATCTAAGTGCAGTAGTTTTAGAGAGCTTTAAGTACATAAGGATTACACTGGCTTAACGATTCTCAACATAACATATACAAATATGCTTCATCTCTGGGTCAATTCTGCTGCATAGTTAAACATTTCATTAGGAAATGTAACAATATTTATATAACATGGGCTGGTGCATATCAAATGTATTGCTTTGCCATTTTAAGACATTACATAACAGCATTAACATTGTACCTTTGGAATATGCTTACATCTGCACACACACACAACACACATATACACGCATATATATATGTATATACCGTATTGACCCGAATATAAGACAATGTCTTTTCCTTGGAAATACATCTGAAAAAACGAGGTCGTCTTATATTCAGGGTCAAGACTTTGACATGTCAATAATACACCCACAACAATAGGTGGCGCCAAATACGCATAAAACGAGTGTGCCATGAAATACGTAATGTAATGCATGTTGTAAAGATCGCAAGTAAAAACAAAAGAATAAGAAAACCTTACAGCTGCATGAATCGTGACCATAGGCGTAATTTGCGGGTAGGACGGGTGGGACACTTTTTGCCAGGGTCGATATTGTCCCTACCACTTTTTGAAAGTAATTGAAAAATATATTGCGGAAGGTATGCTATGTATTAAAGGGAAAACAAGATCAACAAGTCATTCTTCATAATCTAATTAGGGTGATAAAAAACATTTGACTCCTTACGCATGCATAACTCGTGCAGTGCAATAACGACGTGATTCGCAGCTGTCGCACTTTTCGTAATGTCATTAGGCTAGAGCATTTTATTTTAAAAATGGAGAGCTTCCTTGTGCTAAGTATAGGCTTGCCCTCTGCTAAAGATTTTTCTAGTCAACTAGTTGCCCGTTATATTAAATTTATTAATATAATAATATATTAATTATTAAATCTATAATTTATAAGCGCCATACTTCAATAAAGGCTATAGGCAGACGTATTAGGCTAGAGCCTATTCCGCGCTCAAGCTAGCACATAAAGCAATTGCCTCAAAGCACAGGCAAAGTGATTATGAACGTGTCGGGGGGGGGGGGGGGAGGAGGGCTAAAAATTTATAAATAAACTAGTGCTTTCTGAGTCAGTGTCGGGTGCA
>NW_015505964.1:240681-273095 GCF_001515645.1 Sinocyclocheilus grahami
CTCAAGCTCGCGCATAAAGCAATTGCCTCAAAGCACCGGCAAAGTGATTATGAACGTGTCGGGGGGGAAAAGAAGACATTTTAATTATTTATTAATAAACGAGTGCTTTCTGAGTCAGTGTCGGGTGCAAAGATGATCGAGGTTGTCGAATGCCGACGCTGACTCGCCATCTCCACATGGACGTGCCTTTAATAGAAAAGCACCTTTTCATACAGACTACAAAATGAAAAAATATTACAAAATCAAGTGGGCGAGTTTTCCTTATATTTATTTTATTTTTCATATAAAAATTTGAATGACCTGTTTTGGTTATATTTACTATTAATTGCAGAAGGTCCGCTCAGCAAAATGACGGCGAATATTGATGGTTTTCACGCTTAAGTCAAGTAAAAGACCGCTTCTTAAACCAGAAAAGGTTGCGAGTTATGAAGTCAGAATTGTGAGATATAAACTCGCAATTCTGAGAACTATCAGTCTTTTCCCCCCCTCAAAATTGGACTTTAACTCGCAATTGCGAGTTAATCTCACAATTCTGAAAAAAAGTCAGCTATGGAGGCTCTCTCTCTCTCTCTTTTTTTTTTGATTCCTCAGTGTTTGCTAAATGTTCTGTAATTTATTAGTCATTATGCATTATGAAAATAATTGAAGACAAAATGTGTTTTACTGAGAAAAAACAAGATCTGTTTTTTAAAAAGTATTTTTCCAAAAGATACATCTGGAAAAAGGAGGGTCGTCTTATATTCGGGCCAATACGGGGTATGTATATTTATGCAACAGTTCGTTCTGGTTCTCAAATCTGATTGGTTGAACCGTGAGATATTGTACTGGTATCGCTACAGGAACGCCATTTCACAATTTTGAATCACTCCGCTTGTTCTAACTGGGTCTATGTTTTTAAAAAATTATTCACTGAGCTAATCGTAGAGTACGTTAGTTAATGTAAGAAGAAACGTCTAGCTTCGCGGTCTTTCTCTCTCTCATTTGGATACACGTCTTGCCGCATTGTTTCTCTCTTATAACCTCATTATTTCTCACTAATAACCTAACTGAAGCAGCACATGCCCTTGATACGAATTCTAAAAGTGACGTATGTTTAACTGTCAACTTGAGCTTTGAATCCGTGGCGGAAGGAAGTAGTCCCGCACAAAAGAGGGTTTTATTAGGCACTCTGTTGTTTCTTGTTTAATTACACACATGTTCCGTCGAACTGTTGTATAAACGCAATACCACTCTCGTACTCTACTTGCTCATATATGTTTTTAATAATAATATTAATAATAATAATTTTCTTGAACATATAGCCTTGTTTTCCAGTAAAATGATATACATAATTGTCACAATTATACTCAAAATATAAGTGTTAACTTAATTCAAGACACGTCTTGCTATTTTACACTGTATTCCATCTTGGCATTTTGATTCTATGTAAAATTAACATTTTGAGGAGCTTTACTTATTTTTACTGGAGAACAAGACAAACATTTTTCAAAGTGTGAAATGGCTTCTGCACCATTTTTAAATAAATTATAACTTGTCTCACACTCGGTGGTGGCAGTTTTGGCTCTCAGATTTGATATAAAATATAATTTCCCAAATAAGGGGCAATTCAGGTGCTTCAACTCATTGCTTCATTCTCTGTCACTATGAGTGCCCACTTGTCCAGCAGGGCTGCTGTAGCATGGTGTGATTTTAACGTGGATGAAGAGACTGGAGGGAGACATGCTAGAGCCGTCTGCCTGCAGCAGATGAACATGTCTGTAACCTGCAGAACAGATGTTGTAGAATGAGTGTGCAGTCACAACAGAGTAGTTTGTGTTCAGTAAAAAAAATATATCAACAAATCATACCTGTCCGCATGCTTGTGAAAGGAAGTGTAAACTGACCCAGAAAATCATTCTTGGTGGCATAGTCATGGTCTTCAACCTTAAAGCGTAATAATATCAGCTCTGGCACATGAAGCTGGAACTTAAAGGTGCAGTCCCATCTGGGGTTGAAGCCTGAGGAGAATAATACATTTTTATTCACATATAATAATAATAACAAATAAAAATATAGCTGCAAGCAAAATAAAGAGCTAAAAAACTGTCTTTAGTTACTCATTAAAGAGCAGGGGTCTCCAACCCTGCTCCTGGAGAGCTACCTTCCTGCAGACTTCAGTTCCAACCCTGCTTCAACACACCTGTCTGTAATCATCAAGTACCCCAGGCAGAGGCGTAATTTCCACTGGGGACAGGGGGGACATGTCCTCCCCGCTTTTCAAAATCACGTTTGTGTCCCCCCCCCCACCACCACTTTAAAATTAGTTTTTTATGATTTTTTTAACCGCACGCCGTCATCGCCATGGAGGAGCAGGGCACAGACACGCGCGTCTGCGTCCAGGAATGTCGCGTGCACACTCTAAAAATAGCTCACTGAAAGTTCTAAACGCCAGAAGCAGCAACAGATGACTTTAATGTCATCATGGATGAAAATAAATAAAGGAGACGTGAGTTGGTTGATTCAGTAAATTAGCTCAGGTCAGGATAATCATATTTTCTGTCTACACCTGTTAATGTTAGCCTACGTTGACTGAGCTAACGTTAACATACACTGTTGCTAGGTAACAGACTGTTGTTAGCTAAATATTTAACGTAGAACAGTGGTTCTCAAACTTGGGTACGTGAGGCGACAGTGGTGGTACGCGAACAAAATGCTGAGTTTTGCGGTGTTTCGTGAACGAATCATTCGCGAAAGTCATTGATTCAATGATTAATTTTTAAATACAGCCACTTGCTCAGTTACTGAATGAACAAATGACTCGATGACTCACGCATTAAGACAGTGACTTACCGCCACCTACTGGCGGTTTTAGTAAAATAATAACTTTTCACTTTTTTATCATCATTGCATATTAATCTAGTGAACATTTTTTTTAAAACATTAATATTCTATTTATAAAGATAAAAACTGCATTGGAAAGTCAATTTAGGGGGCAAATATAGTCATTTAATGGAAAAGGTGCAGTCTAAGTGGAAGAGAGGGGGTACGCAGAAATGCCTCAGGGGGTACTCCACTCTAAAGTCTGGGAACCACTGATGTAGAACATTCTGTCCTGTGCAACAAGTGATTTATTTTATATTTTCAGGTACAGCGGTTAGTTTGAAATAAAAGTTTGTTTAACAGTGGAAATTGAGTCTCACATTATTTAAACATTATTCAAAACATTAATGGTGAACATTTTCGACTTTATAAAATGATTCTCTCAAGTCTTGGTGATCGGCCCATATTAAACAATAAAGAAAGTAAGACATCTTTTTCTTATACATAGTTTAGTAGCATACTATTCTTTTTTGGCAGAATTGATCATTAATCAACTTAATTATTTCCTGGATTTTGTATCACCATAGTCCTTAAATGCATGTACATGCAGTAAATGGGATTAAAATCGAAAACATTTTCCCCCATTTTGTGTCCCCCCCACTTCTCAAACCAAAGTTACACCCTTGACCCCAGGGGTGTATTCCAGTTGAAACTTGAACTCTGAGTTGACTTACCCTGAGATGGGAAACTCTGAGTTTTCGGTTTCAGAAGAGCTGAACTGAGTTAGTTAAATCGACTTTGAGTAGGTTGACTCTGAGTTTAGCGTGTGCACCATGACTATGAAAAGCCATGATCAATGGAGCTCTGAAATTATGATTCACCATGGCAACAGTACCCGACAAAAAGACGACCACATAATTCCAAGTCAATACGTTACTTTAATTCTTAATCACTGTTATAATATCAGAGGTGAAAACTGGCAGAACAGTAAATTATTGAACTAATATTAATTTTCATGGTATTCCACAAGCAGAAAAAAAAGACAAAACCAAATGTGGCAGCAGAAAAATTTTTAACATAAAAACAATTCAAGCAGGTAAATCTTCAAGTGTAAAAGGTTCATGGGTGTAGGCTACATGACTTTACAAACATTTGACATTCAATAAATACTCAGTGTCTATTTCAATGTGCAGCGGCTTTTCCCACATAGTCTAATGGTCTTTTCACATAAATAAATGTTCTCTAAAGCCCTATTCGCATGGGATTAGTATTATCTGGGGACCTTGTGTGATTTTTAAATTAACCCCCCACCTCTGAATTTCGTGTGGTGCATTCACACGGGATAAGCGAAGCCTGTGATTTTACTTGAATTTACCGATTTATCTACCGGATACCCGGATGTCAAGGCTTTGAGAGTCCCGTTCTATGGTCCAGATGGATTTAAAAAAAGAAAATAAACTAATATAGTTTAATGGCCTGTGACATTTACATTTCACCAGGTTAAAATAGTATCTTAAGCTTTATGCTTGATTTATTTGTAACACATTAACCTCAAAAGCTTTTCAGCCTTTTCTTTCTACAAATTGTATGGTGTTGCGATATAACAGCACCCAAAATACTATCAAACACTCCAACGCAGCTCCATTCTTCGCGAAAGATGGATAAAAAAAGCGCACAGGAAACAAAAACCTCGAAAAATTATATATGACCCGCCAAATGCAGGCCAAATCACAGAGATGCTGATTCGCACGGGACTAATATTAGCACAGGACCTCAGTGTTCGGCGAAATATGGTAGGTCTTTTGCGGGGGAATTTTTACTTTACAAATTACAGACATGGCCGATTCGCACGGGATTAAGATCACAGACAACCTCCGCAATTATTACAAATGACTGGAGGTCACCAGGTAATACTAATCCTGTGCAAATAGGGCTTAATCCAACATGCTACATTTCTTAATTACGGTAATGAAATAAACATTTGACTTCTATTCAGCCAACAGCAAGAAGGCAGAGACTCATAAAATGGGGGGAGAACCTGCACCAGCACCACTGACAGATGAAGAGATGGCCACAATACCAATATTAAAATCCATTGTTGCTTTTGTAGGCTATTCATAGGACATAAAGTTCTGTCATGGCAACTATTGGAGGGATTGGCATGGTAATGTAAATGACAATGTTAATGTATTTGGTCTTGGCAGAATAGATCTGCTACGCTGCTGCTGCTGCGGCAGAGCAAGTACCGAGACTTGCTACCTCCAATACATCCACAACATGCTGCTGTGGGCATGTAAGAGATATTGCTGCTGCAAACATAACATACATGAAATAACCCCTATATAGCATTCATGAATCCCCTCGTAGCAGATCTACACAGGTGGAGCTGGAGAAGGTGGAGGTTTTCTGAAGCAAGCTGCAACTGTTACGGCAAGCACTAGTCATATATTTGAATGTTGAGCAGCGAGCTCATTGGCTACCGAGACAGGAGAGAACCAATCAGCTGTGCCATGTGATAATGATGTCATTAGTTCAGATTGAGTTAGACCTATCAGACTGCGCCATCTAGAGTTTCATGCTAGAACTCTGTATTTCTGTCATGACAACTCTCGGAGGGATTGACATGGTAATGTACATGACAGTGTTAATGTATTTGGTCTTGGCGGAATAGATCTGGGGTAAACAGACTTTCCGACAAAACTAAACCTCTCGGTAAGTTATCATAGTAACTTACTCTGTGAACCTGACCTGGTCGAAAGCAGGGGTGAATTCCAGAAAGTGTTTTTTGTTGGAAACTCAGAGTTTGTTAACCCCAGAAAAGGGAAACTTCGGTTCCAATAAAAGACAAAACTAAACCTCTCGGTAAGTTACCATAGTAACTTACTCTGTGAACATAACATGGTCGAGAGCAGGTTTTCTTCGGTAAACCCAGAGTTTCTTTCGGTCTCCTCCCCCTTTTTAAAGAGTAAGCGATGTTTAAATACCTCATTCATTCATTCACGCTGCAAAAATGGTTTTTATTGCTGAGATTTTTGCCTTATTTCAAGTTCAAATATCTAAAAATTCTTAAATCATGATGCATTTTCTATATAAGGAAAAAATATAAACGATATTTAGTCTTGTTTCCTTGGGGTAAACAAGTCTAATTAACTGCCAGCGGGGTAAGAAAAATAATCTTAATGAAAATGGAAACAAGATTATTTTTCTTTTCTATTGAATGAGCACTGTGCAATGTCCGAACTGATTGCACTATATTCTATGTATAATTGTTTTCTTAAATTCATTTTAAACCTCTTAAATCAATTTTTTTAATCATTTTCAAAGTTTTTAAATTCCTTGTTTTATTGTTGTGATTTTTTTTTCTTTTCTTTTCTTTTTATGTAAAGCACTTTGAATTACCATTGTGTATGAAATGTGCTATACAAATAAACTTGCCTTGCCTTACCGGACCACTTTCATTTTCATCATGCAGACAGGGTAAATGTGACAAAAATGGCATGTCTTTTTATAAGGGATCCTGTAGGCTGCATTCATTCACGGGGAATTACATTTACATCAGGAGAGGATTTAATTTAATTTTATCTAATTTATTTATTTTGCCATATCCACATGCATATTTACTTGAACTGTACCACATTTTGGCATTCACTTTGGTAACATCTTGTTGCAACCGCTAAGTAATCTAATAATTAGAATTTCCTTTAGGATTTCCAGTGTGGTTGGAAGCATTGATTACACACATATTCTCACCATCGCACCTTCTGAAAATGAAGCTGGTTAGGCTACTGTATGGAATGGAAGGATGCCAGATGGAATGGTAGTGCAAGATTTATGCCGTAACCACCACCACAGCTGTTAAATAAACACAAATTATTCACAATTCATTTATAAAAAAGAAATAGCATGTTGGATTAGAGAACATTTAATTATGTGAAAAAGCAGCTGCACATTGAAATAGATATACACTGAATGATATTTATTGAATGTCAAATATTTGTAAAGTCATGTAATGTTAGCCTACACCCATTTTATGCTTGAAGCTTTACCTGATTGAATTGAGTTTTTATGTTACATTTTTTTTCTGCTGCCATATTTTCTTTTCTTTTTTTTTTGCCCGTGAGATACCATGAAAATGAATATTAGTTAAATAAATTACCTTTCTGGCAGTTTTCACCTCTGATAACATTGATTTAGAATTAAAGTTACGTATTCTGTAGTATGCGGAAGTCTTTTTGGCGGGAGCTGTTGCCATGGTGAATCGTAATTTCGGAGCTCCATTGATCATGGCTTTTCATAGTCGTGGTGCACGTGCTAAACTCAGTCAACATACTCAGAGTGGATTGAACTAACTCTGATCAGCTGTTCAGAAACCGAAAACTCAGAGTTTCCAATCTCAGAGTAAGTCAACTCAGAGTTCAAGTTTTAACTCCGAGTTTGTTGAACCTCCTTTCTGGAATACACCCTTGAACACCTCGATTAGCTGGTTCAAGATTGTTTGATTGGGGTTAGAGGTGAACTCTGCAGTATGGTAGGTCTCCAGGAGCAAGGATGGAAACACCTGTTAAAGACGTTTGTTGATACAGCATTTTACTACCAAACACAAAATGGTCAACGCCCAAAAAAAAAATCTAAATGGTCTATGCTCAAGCCAATAAAGGAAAAACTGTGTACCATTTGATTTGGTATGCCGCTCCGAATCTAACAATCAATCTTATGATTTTTACTAACTGTTCAGAAATTATAAGCAAAAATGTCATTTTTTAAATATCTTTTGATTAGTAGGTCGCACTGTCCCGAAACTACTCGTGTGCCCTCAGGTCATGCCTGGTATAACACATACCAAGTTTGATTAGAATTTGCTAAAGTGTTGTCGAGATATAGCCCCATGTCCGTTTTTGTGTGAACTTGTCAAATTTGTTAACATGATTTACGAAAACGGTTTGGTCTATTGAAAATCTTTTGATATTTTTTTACCAGCATGGTCTGAAGATGATCTGAGACAATTTTGTTGAAAATCAGACAAACCGCTTAGGAAGGGTTTGGAAAAAGTTAATATTTCAGAAAATTCTAAATTGAATAAAATCTTGATCAGTAAACATTTAAATTATGGTATGTCTTGATTTGGCCTGAGCCAAAGAATCAGAGGAAGAAATCTTTATAAAATAATCTTCTTTCTAGCCCTTGCAGTTAATAAGTTATTAGCAGAAATGTGAGTGCAAATTTGACCTGTTGGTGTTGCTAGGGAGTTTGATGCTCCAAACATACTATGGTTAATGTTGAGATGGTCCTATTTTCATGTGCCAAATTTCATAACATTCCATCAAGCATTTCTATGGACTGCCATAGACTCAAGAGTGGAGGAAGAAGAAAAAGAAGAAGAAATATAGCTGCAAGCAGCAATTACAGGGCCAAGCACAACAGTGGCAAAATGATGAGCTAAGTATGGCAGGGAGTGTCAGACCAACTGAAGCAATGAGTAATTAAAACCATTTTTTTCTGTCCTTCGGATGAGACGTTAAACCGAGGTCCCGACTTTCTATGGTCATTAAATATCCCAGGATGTCCTTCGAAAAAGAGTAGGGGTATAACCCCGGCATCCTGGCCAAATTTGCCCATTGGCCTCTGACCATCATGGCCTCCTAATCATCCCCATACACTGATTGGCTTCATCACTCTGTCTCCTCTCCACCAATAAGCTGTTGTGTGGTGGGCGTTCTGGCGCACTATGGCTGCCGTCGCATCATCCAGGTGGATGCTGCACACTGGTGGTGGTTAAGGAGATTCCACCGCTTTCATGTAAAGCGCGTTGAGTACCCAGAAAAGCACTATATAAATGTTAACAAATTATTATTATTATTTTAAGATACATTTAGGAAAAATGGCTGAAAAATCATTAAAACAATCATTAGTAACATTGGTTTATCACTTTTGACCAATATGTGACGCTGTTAACAAATTGATGTGGTGTTGTCAGAGTGAGGTGACTATGACACACAAAGTTTTGTGTTAATATGTCATAGCTTTGCACAGATACAGCCTCAGATGCAGTTTGGCATCATGCCATCAAATTCGTTGACATCATGCCATCAAATAAACGAAAACCGTTTTGTCCATCAGCACAAGATCCATGACTTTTTACCGACATGGTCTGAAGATGAGTCGAATTTGGGGAAAATCAGACCAATCATCTAGGAAGAGTTTGAATAAGTGGGTTTTCAAAGAAAATCTAAATGGCAAACAGGAAGTTTTGCAGATTATAGGATAATTCATATCGATGTTCTCGGCATGATCCATGGAATCTATCAAGACCAGTCTCATGATAATAGGCAAAACTAATAAAAAGCTATTAGCATTTTTTTTGGTAACGATACGCCAATGCATTCGGGAAATTTCAAAATGGCTGACATCCAAAATGGCTGACATGGGAAAATTGGGTATCGTTCAACTCGGTTTAAAGAGACTAGACTTGTGATTTTTGGCCAAACAGTTCAGATGTTAAAAGCAAAAATATAATTTTTTTTATATATCCTGCTAAAAGAGTGCAGGTACCCTAATGTCATGTTTGTTATAACACACATCAAGTTTGGTTTGAATCCGCTAAAGAATTGGAGATATAGCCTCACAATCATTTTGGCATGGAATTCGTTCATGCTTTGTTTGAGAATGGTTTAACTTGATGTCCATAACTTTTTATCAGCATGGTCTGAATTTTGGTGAAAATCAGACAAACTGTCTAGGATGAGTTCGAAAAAGATCAAAATGGTTGAAAAATCATGACAGATAATGACGTCACTGGCTACAATCAAATCACCTTGAGGTAAGGAATCAGAGGGAAAAATACCCTTACGGCTCAGAAGTTATAACCATAAACATGAGTATAAATTTGAACTGTTGGTGGCATTAGAGGGTTTGAGTTAGAGACTCCAAATTTGCTGTGGGTATGGTTAGGACTATCATCTATCTGTGTGCTAAATTTGATAACTTTCCCACAAGTGGTTCTATGGGCTGCCATAGAAGAAGTATATGAAAAAGGAGAAGAAGAAGAAAACTAACAGATACAATAGGTTCCCTCTAATAATTCTGAAGTACCATTATTGCCGATGTGGTGCGTCTTCTTTGTGTTGTTATCTATGGGAGCCCCATAAGTCTGCACCCATACAAGAGGGTCTACAATTGAGCTGAGCTTCTCTTTGTCAGGTTTAGGCAGCTGCTGGGCTGAAATCACCTGAAACAAGAAAAAAATATGAGCATGTATGGCAATAAAAATTTTGGGAATGGATGCTGCCACAATGTTATTGAAATGTACTTAAATATCAGATTGTTTTCCACCAAAAAAGACTGAAGCACTTGGAAAATGACCAGTGTAGTTGTTGTCACACTCTTTGACTAAAGTGAATGATGATGTACAGCTATTTTATTGAATTCACAATAAAGGGGAAGTTGTGGCCTAATGGTTAGAGAGTCGGACTCGTAACCCAAAGGTTGCGAGTTCGAGTCTCAAGTCCGGCAGGAAGGTGGGGGTGTACAGTGCTTTCTTCCACCTTCAATACCATGATTGAGGTGCCCTTGAGCAAGGCACTGAACTCCCAACTGCTCCCCGGGAGCTGCAGCATAAATGGCTGCCCACTGCTCCGTGTGTGTGTTCACTGCTGTGTGTGCACTTAGGATGGGTTAAATGCAGAGCACTAATTCCCAGTATGGGTACCATACTTGGCCACATGTCACTTTCACTTTCACACTTTTTCTCACATCCCCTCTGAAACTTAACAAATTCAGCAATTACTCTTTACTCAGAAGACATGTTAGGGTTCTTTATATTTACAGTATTTTCCAGCATGTCTGCTTGATCATTTACCAAACAAGCAAGTCAAAATTATTCAGGAAAAAATATATATATTTTCTTATCAAAGTGATCAAATGTGTTGCAAAAACATAGCAAAAGTAACACATAAATTCAAAAACAATGGACTTGTGACAAGGCCCCTGAAACAAGAAGGCCTTCACTTTAAGCTTTCATTTAGTGATGAATTATTTTTTTGCTAGAAAAAGAGCAGGAGAAATATCAAGCAAGTGTCTCAGAGCCAGCAAAAGCTATGAAAAGAGTGTTTATCTAACAGCATTTTAGCCAAATCTTTAAAAACATTCATTCCCGCATACCTTAAACTAAACTTTTTTTTTTTAATTCTGTTGAATAAGTATAATGCCAATTTCTGAAAATATTAGCCTACTGTATCATATTTAATATGCACATTTCTAGGGCCTATAAATTATCAATATGACCAAAACTTTGTTAAAAATCCTGTTGTACACAAACTACTTCATGTCTTCTGTCCTCTGTGTCACAGTCGTGGACTTCTTTTGTTGTGTTTTCATTTAGTTTCTGTCGTCCTTTGATTAGTTCATTCAGTTCACCTGTGTTTGATTAGTTATCATCCTCACCTGCCTGTCCCTCGTTATCTCACCCTACTTAAATTCCCCTTTCTGTTCAGTTAGCTGCCGTTTATTAGTTGTGTATGCTGTTTGTGTTACCGTGTTTTGTACGAATCTTCATCATCTTGGATTACTATTAAATGTTATTTGGATTACCTTCGTCTCCGTGCGCCTTCCTTCAACAAGAGCATGACAGAATAACCGGCCCAACAAAGAGTTAAGTGTTTCCCCTCATTTGTTTGGAGCAGGGGGAATTTGCCCTCGAGGACCACACCAGACTATTTCTGGACATTGCCAACAATACCAGCTACCTGGACAACATGCTCCGCTCGTTCTACATAGCGAGCATCGACACAGCGCGCAGAGCGCAGTTGTCCGAAGACGGTCCTCGAGGGGATTTCACCGCCTTCGTGGAGTGGGTGCTGGCGAGCTGCAACTCACCATTGACTCCTTATTACGTCGATGAGGATCTCGCCAGCCCCACTCCGGACCCAGAGCCCAGCTAACCATCACCCCGCTACGCGGAGTGCTTGCCCAAGCCCACCGTGGACGGACAGCCTAAGCCCGCCGCGATCGAAGAGCCATCGCCACCAGGAGCGACAGAGCTGAGGGTCGCCCCAGAGCAAGAGCCTCATGAATCACCTGACCAGGTGCGAGAGCCGGCAACGATGGATGATACTGTGGAGAGTGAGGGCATGGAGGAAAGCCCCGCCCACTGTTACACCACTGAGGGTGAGATTAAGCAGGATTTATTCGGGACTACCCAGTCTTCTTCCATCATCATCTGAAATCTCTGCCTGTCCTGTTATGGCCAAGGAGGCCGTTTTTTAACTGTCTGTCTGCCCTGAACAGTCTGTCTGCCCAAACTGTTTGTCTGCCCTGAACTGTCTGTCTGTCCTGAACTACCTGTCTGTCCTGTCTCGACCATGTAGGTCGTTCCCCTCTCTCTGGCGCTCCCAGTGCTGGGAGTGGCCATCTGGTGTGTGTGGGCAGCACACACCATCCCTGAAGCCACGGACTGCTCAAAACACCTACTCAGCCTCCCTCTCCCACCACCTCTTCATCAGTCCTCACCACCACCTCCGCTGTCTCCTGTCAGCCCCTCAGCTCACCCTCAGCCCACCATCTGTGATGTGGGATTGCCGCGGGTCTGCCAGTCTCCATCGGCGTAGTGGCTCGAGGATCCCTTATCTCCACCTCCAACCTCTGAGTCCCAGACTCCGCCTCAGCCCATTGACCCAGTGGCTCCACCATGGCTCATAATCCCTAGCTCTCTCCTCTCTGCTGTGGCCCGTCAGTCCACCAGCTCCGCCGGGCTCCCTCGTCCCTCTGGACCCCGCCTTGGTCAGTTGTCGACCCGCCATCGCCTCAGGACTTCAATCCTCTGGCTGCGCCTCATCGATCCTTCCCACCGGCTCCGTTGGGCTCCTCCCTCCATCCAGCTCCAACTTGGTCCTCTGTCGCTCCGGCTCCACCGCAACCTTCCGGATCCCCGCCTATGCCTTGGTAGCCTGAGTCATCTGCTCCGCCTTGGCCCTCTGGATCCTCCCCGTCGCCCTGGATCGTCGGCTCTCCGTCTCTGCCTCAGGCTCCTCTCCCACCTGCTCTGCCACTGACGGTCGGCCCCCTGGAGTCATCTGCCATTCCTCCACCATGGCTCCTACCTCCATCGACTCCACCGTGGGCCATCATATTGGCTGTGGTCTGGGTCCCGCCTGGGTCCTCCTACTCCAAGTCCCTCCTGTCTCCAACCTGGCTCCTCCCTCCGTCTGATCTGTCCTGGCTCCTCCCTCCATCTGATCCTCCATAGTTCCTCCCTCCATCGTCGCCACCTTGGTCATCCACTTGCCTGCCTTCCTGCTTGCCCTTCGCCATCCCCTGTTACCTTCCCAACTCCACCACTTTGTCCTCCTCCTTAGTCCCCTCCATCCCTCCTTTGTTGTTTTTGTTATGGTGCAAAGTCGCACCTTGCCGGAGGGGGAAGTACTGTCACAGTCATGGACTTATTTTGTTGTGTTTTTATATAGTTTCTGTTGTCCTTTGATTAGTTCATTCAGTTCACCTGTGTTTGATTAGTTATCACCCTCACTTGTCTGTCCCTTGTTATCTCACCCTACTTAAGTTCCCCTTTCAGTTCAGTTAGCTGTCGTTTTTTAGTTGTGTATGCTGCTTGTGTTACCCTGTGTTTTGTACGAATCTTTATCTTGGATTACTGTGAAATGTTATTTGGATTACCTTCGTCTTCGTGCACATACCTTCAACAAGTGCGTGACACTTTGATTGATAGTTCATGCTTTTTTTATCAAGTAAAGTCTTTTTTTGCTCATAAATCTTTAATGATTTTTATAAAGTAAATGTAAGATTAACATTTATTGGACTGAAGTAACTTGACTTGATTGTTCATACATCATTTGTAATGGAAAAAATAAAACGTATTTTTTTCATGTTAATGTAAATGTGACACAACAGGCTTTTGGGGAACATTTATTTGTCCATCTCTCAATTATCATCAATTTGTAATGACTTGCATATATGAGATATAAAAGCCTGATGTATAAATATGATACTCAACAAAAAAAACACATGCATATATTTGCATGTTTGTTGTTGAGTATCATATTACACACACACACACACACATACACTGTGTACAGAATTATTAGGCAAGTGAGTATTTTGACCATATCATCATTTGTATGCATATTTTCCAACTCCAAGCTGTATAAACTCGAATGCATATTGGATTTAAGCATATTCTATTTGTGGTGATGTGTATTTGTGTAATAAGGGAGGGTGTGGCCTAAGGAGATCAACACCCTATATCAAGGTGTGCATAATTATTAGGTAGCTTCTTTTCCTCAGGCCAATGACTTGCATATATGAGATATAAAAGCCTGATGTATAAATATGATACTCAACAAAAAAAACACATATGCATATATTTGCATGTTTGTTGTTGAGTATCATATTACACACACACACACACACATACACTGTGTACAGAATTATTAGGCAAGTGAGTATTTTGACCATATCATCATTTGTATGCATATTTTCCAACTCCAAGCTGTATAAACTCGAATGCATATTGGATTTAAGCATATTCTATTTGTGGTGATGTGTATTTGTGTAATAAGGGAGGGTGTGGCCTAAGGAGATCAACACCCTATATCAAGGTGTGCATAATTATTAGGTAGCTTCTTTTCCTCAGGCAAAATGGGCCAAAAAAAGTCAAAATTTGTAAAATGTATTTTAGAGGGATGCAGCACTCTTGAAACTGCTAAGAAATTGGGGCATGATCACAGAACCATCAAACGTTTTGTTGCAAATAATCAACAGGGTCACAAGAAACGTGTTGAGAAAAAAGATGCAAATTAACTGCCAAAGATTTGAGAAGAATCAAACGTGAAGTTACCAGGAACCCATTATCCTCCAGTGCTGTCATATTCCAGAACTGCAACCTACCTGGAGTGCCCAGATGTACAAGGTGTTCAGTGCTCAGAGACATGGCCATGGTAAGGAAGGGTGAAACCCGACCACCACTAAACAAGACACATAAGTTGAAACGTCAAGACTGGGCCAAGAAATATCTGAAGACAGATTTTTCAAAGATTATATGGACTGATGAGATGAGAGTGACTCTTGACGGACCAGATGGATGAGACCATGGCTGGATCAGTAAGGGTCACAGAGCTCCACTTCAACTCAGACGCCAGCAAGGTGGAAGTGGGGTACTGGTAGGGGCTGGTATTATTAAAGATGAGCAAGTTGGACCTTTTTGGGTTGAAGATGGACTCAAAATCAACTCCCAAACCTACTGCCAGTTTTTAGAAGACACTTTCTTCAAGCAATGATACAGGAAAAAGTCTGCATCTTTCAAGAAGACCATGATTTTTAAGCAGGACAATGCTCCATCGCATGCATCAAAGTACTCCACTGTGTGGCTAGCCAGTAAAGACCTTAAAGATGAATGAATAATGACATGGCCCCCTTCCTCACCTGATCTAAACCCTATTGAGAACTTGTGGGCCCTTCTTAAATGGCAGATTTATGGTGAAGGAAAACAGTACACCTCTCTGAACAGTGTCTGGAAGCTGTGGTTGCTGCTGCACAAAAAGTCGATCGTCAACAGAACAAGAAACTGACAGACTCCATGAATGGAAGGCTTATGACTGTTGTTGGGTGGCTATATTGGTCACTGATTTTTATATATTTTTTTATATCAGAAATGTTTATTTGTAAATTGAGTTGACATTATTATTTTCACTTTTACAGATGAAAATAAACAAGTGAGATGGGAAAATGTTAGTTTTTCACTTAGTTGGATAATAATTCTGCACACTAATAGTTGCTCAATAATCGTCCACATGGATATTCTCCTAAGAAAGCCAAAACCTCACTTTTACTTTATTAAATATTCAGGTTTGAGGTTTATTAACATTTTGGATTGAGCGAGAGCACTGTAGTTGTTCAATAATAAAATTAATCCTCAAAAATACAACTTGCCTAATAATTGTGCACACGGTGTAGACCCTAGAAATGTGCATATTAAATATTATACAGTAGGACAGTGGTTCTCAAACCTCTCCACTAAGTACCCCCAGCACTGCACATTTTGTATGTCTCCCTATGTCTGATACACCCACTTCAGGTCTTGCAGTCTCCACTAATGAGCTGATAAGTTGAATCAGGTGTGATAGATGAGGTAGACATACAAAATGTGCAAGGCTGGGGGTACTCCAGGACAGGTTTGAGAACCACTGCAGTAGGATAATATATTCAGAAACTGACATTATACTTATTGTTCAACAGAATTTTACAAAGAATGTTTAGTTTAATTTATGCAAGAATACATTTTTAAAAAAATGTAATTAAAACATTTAAACCCTTCTTTTTTCAGTTAATTTATACCCCCAAAGGGGCGACATTTACAGACAGATTATGAAAAATATAAAAAATAAATTCATAAAATTCCAATATAAACGTAATTAGCTAATGCTTAACATTAACTTTTTAAAGTCCCATCCAAATATTGAAAATATGTGAAATATATAAACTTTTATCTGAAGGTTAGTAGATTTCCCTTTACCGGTGGTCATGTTGTTTTTAAATGCTGTCCGTGAGCTAACCAAAGAATGTTTTAATAAAGTGACCAGATCTAAATATTCACAACAAACACCCTTTCAACATGAAACCAAGAAATGAGACCTACACTCTCCCCACAGCCTCTCAAATGTTTGTATCCCCCAGGAAAGGGCCCTTTTTAGGGTTAAGTATATGTTTAATGCATTTCAACTTTGCATTTCAAACTTTCCATGAATCGTATAAGTGATCATTAAGAAAATATATCTTTTGTATTTATTCAGAAGGTGTTTTCATTTATGTTCGCACTGTACATTTCATTATAATACATCATCAGACAATTTTTGCCAGATATATTTGGAAGTCAAATGTGTAACACTGGCTACATTTACATGCAACCAAATAATCCGTTTGTAATCGGATTGACGGCGCAAGCCTTCATGTAAACACCTTAATCGATCCGATTGAGCTCGATCAGAATGAAATTTCGATTGGATTGAAGGGGGTGGTTTATTCCTTTTCTAATATGATTGAGAGTGCATGTAAACACTCGATCGGATTGAACCCCGAAACTGAAAGGACTGCACATGTGCAATGATGCAGAAATACGTATGACGTGCAGAACGAGCGGTTCTTCCTTTTGAATAAAGTGTTGTATAAATGCATGTCCTGTCATTATAAAACTCTCCTTTTACTCGGCAACTGTGAAGTGGAGCAGAACAACCACCCACCAGTCCTTGTTTTGGATTCTCATCCACAGGCAACCCGTTTTGGGCGCGGGAAGAGGCATTTTTACTGCGTTATAAATATGAGGAGCAAGGCACAGCGGTTTATATGTATATTTATCCATAAATGGATAAATATTAATTCTGCTGTTAAAAAAAAATAAAGAAACCATGTAGGAGAGTGGTTATTATGTGCAAACAGTGAGAACTCTATATTTGTGCAGTGTGCGCATGTCCAAAAAAATCTATTCCGATGTGAAGCTTGTGACACATAAACGTGCACATCAACCCAATCACTTTATTTAGCGTTCATGTAAACACTACATTCAGATTCATAAATCGGAATGAATTCAGTCCGATTGAAACAAAAATTGTGCATGTAAACGTAGTCACTGTGACATCATGGAGGTTTTGCTTTGATAAAGACCTCTCTGTTTAGTGCTACAGCATACCTTGATAGTAAGCAGTGTTGGATTGTGGCCAAGGCCTCCCCCAGTGTTTTCTGGGTTAAACTCTGAATCAGGCTGGCACATAAAGCTTGGTTTTAGCAAGTAGCCACAGCGGCCGTTTGGTAAAAAACGGCCTCTGTTTAGATCCATCTCTTCACATTGGGTTTGGAAGTTCAATGCCACTGTAAAATAATTTCATTATTTGTCAGTTGTTTATAAATGTGGACTACACAGTCATTTGCATGTTTTCTTTGCTTAAATGTTTACCCATCTGACAACCAGCATTCCACATGTCTTGAGGGTTGTAGTTGGAGGATTGCACACGCTGACCAGATGGGTAGATCCTGCTCAGTTGCATGCTGTTGTGACGTACAAACAACTTCCCTATGAAAAAAAGAAAGAGCCATTTTGGACCCATTCAAACAAACAAACAAACAAAAAAATAAGAGAAAATATTTATCTTTGATTTACTGTTAAAGTTACATTTGTTTTTACTGTAGAAGTGATGTTTTACTTGTAGATGCTATGTGTGGAAAAACAATGAAGGCAAATATCACTTCTGTATACACATCTTTGTCATTTCCATGACAAATGTTGTCATGGAAATGACTACATCAAATTTAACTAAATCAAATACAATGATGTAGTTAAAGATACATAAAATAATACATAACATGACAAAAGATTAAGTTATTTTACTCCAAAATTGTTTTAATTATATCTTCATTGCAGAATGTTAATAAACACAATATATCATTTGAGATGTGGAGGAGATTACTCTGTGAGATAGAAATGTTTCAAAATACTTTTTTGAAAGTCCACAGGGAAGAAAGTATCTATAGACTGAATAAACACACTCCCAAACATGCACTTGCATATAGTACCTGATTCTTTGATTAGTTTCAACGCATCACTCTCAGAGAACGAGGATATTTCATTGGGAGGTTTCTTGGCACATGGATCAAACTGTTTGAAAGCAACACTGTGGGTATACACCACCAGATCAGACAGCTCTGGACTCAATTTGCAGTCCCTCTGAGGAAAAGCAAAAGCAAAAAAAAAAACTTAGTGATCTAAAAATACAAAAGTGAGGATGATGATGATGATGATATAAAATGAGTAGTGATAGCATGTGAAGTAAAGTGAAGTGGCATGAAATCCAAGTATGGTAACCCATACTCAGAATTTGTCCTCTGCATTTAACCCATCCAAGTTAGTGCACACACATTAGGAGCAGTGAGTAGTGAGCACATGCACACACCGTGGGCACACACTCGCAGCAGGGGGGCAGCCATTATTGCTGCAGCAACTGGGGAGCAGTTGGAGGTTAGATGCCTTGCTCAAGGCCACCTCAGTTGTGGGTATTGGGTGTGGAAAAAAGCGTTGTTCATTCACCCCCCCATGTATACAAACATACATATCAGTGATTCTTAACCAAGTTCATGGAGCACCCAAACACTGCATATTTTGCATTTCAGGTTTTTGAGTCTCTACTAATAACCTGATGACCTGAATCAGGTGTGTTTGATTAAGGAGACATGCAAAATGTGCAGTGTTGGGGGACTCCAAGAACATGGCTGAGAACCACTGATGTATAGTTCAAAAGTTGGGGTCAGTCATAAAATCGACTATTATAAAGACTATTTTGTGTCACACACACACACACACAATATATACAGGTGCATCTCAATAAATTAGAATGTCATGGAAAAGTTCATTTATTTCAGTAATTCAACTCAAATTGTGAAACTCGTGTATTAAATAAATTCAATGCACACAGACTGAAGTAGTTTAAGTATTTGGTTATTTTAATTGTGATGATTTTGGCTCACATTTAACAAACCCCCACCAATTCACTATCTCAACAAATTAGAATACTTCATAAGAACAATAAAAAAAAAAACATTTTTAGTGAATTGTTGGCCTTCTGGAAAGTATGTTCATTTACTGTACATGTACTCAATACTTGGTAGGGGCTCCTTTTGCTTTAATTACTGCCTCAATTCGGCGTGGCATGGAGGTGATCAGTTTGTGGCACTGCTGAGGTACATTCTAATTTATTGAGATGCACCTGTATATTTCAAATAAATGGTTTTGAATGTCAATAAAATTAGTTTGAACTTTCCATTCATCAAATAATTCTGGAAAAATGTATCACTGTTTCCACAAAGATATTAGGCAGCACAGCTGTTTTCAACATTATTAATAATAAGAAATGTTTCTTGAGCAACAAATCAGGATCATGTGACATTGAAGACTGAAGTAATGGCTTCTGAAAATTCAGCTTTGCTATCAAAGGAATAAATTAATATAAATGAGCAAATTAATAAGTTAATTAATTAAAGTATATTTAATAATATAAAATTATAATATATATTTAAATATAATAATACAACTAGAAATAGAACAGTACATAATGCAGGATAGAAAGTAATGTTAAATATTATATCATATTATATTATATTAATTATATTTATTATATTAATTTATATTATATTATTGTCACAGGCTCACCAGGCTCCCCAAGCACAATCACACAACGCTCCTCTCTGACAACCCTTCACTCTGAGTGTTCATCCTGATTAACAGGGACTCCCTGTTAATCCCATCCTTACCTGAAGTGTGTGCTGCTCAGGTCACGATCCATCCATCTATCCACTATGGTGATCATATGTTAAAGGATCCGTTCACAACTAGAATAAAATTTCCTGATAATTTACTCACCCCCATGTCATCCAAGATGTTTATGTCTTTCTGTTTTCAGTCACAAAGAATTTAGGGTTTTTGAGGAAAACATTCCAGGATGTTTCTCCATATAATGGACTTCTATGGTGCCCAATGGTTTGAACATCCAAATTGCAGTTTCAATGCAGCTACTATACATGATCCCAGCCGAGGAATAAATGCCTTATCTAGTGAAACGATCTGTCATTTTCTAAAAAAATAAAATAAAATTGTATATACTTTTTAACCACAAATGGCAGGGACGTCTAAATTGTAGAATCTGGCAAAAGTGGACGGTGACGACCAGCCGGCGGCCGCACAAATCTCACTTCTAGAAATTCCACTGGACCACGCCCAGGAGGAGGCCATTCCTCTGGTGGAGTGGGCCCTCAACCCTATGGAGCATTGCAATCCTTTTGAGGTATAAGCCAAGGCTACAGCATCTACTATCCAGCAGGAAAGTCTATGCTTCATAACCGGCAGCCCTTTACAGCAGCCTCCGAAGCAGACAAACAGCTGCTCTGATTGTCTGAAAAGACCAGAGCGCTCAATGTACACTCTAAGGACCTTTACTGGGCAGAGTGGATTGGGACCCTGCTCGCCGTCTGCAGTGGGGAGCGCTAGAAGGGTAATAACCTGGGCCATGTCTTGGCTTGAGGACGACCTTACAATTGTTATGCCCAAACTCCAGACAGGGAGCAATGACTGAGAGTGCCTGCAAGTCACCCACTCACTTGACCGACGCTAATGCCAAATTGAGGACAGTCTTAAGCAACATGGGTCACAAGTCAACCGAATGGAGCGGTTCGAAAGGTGGGCCCTTTAGGGCCCTCAGGACTATAGATAAGTCCCAGGTCGGTATGGTCTGAGGGCGAGCAGGATTCAATCTCCGGTCACCCTTCAAGAACTTAACGACCAAGTCGTTTCTGCCGACTGACTGGCCATCTTTGAGGGAATGATTCGCTGCTATAGCTGCCACATAAACTTTAAGCGTGGAAGGGTTATCCAGTAGCCCGTTATCCAGTAGCTCTTGTAAAAAGGTCAGCACATGGGACACGTCACAAGATACCGGGTCCAGGGTTCATGCTGCACACCAGTCATTCAGATTCTCTAGCCTCCAAAATGGTGTTGCTCACTCTCACTGGGAGACGTAAATACTCCCGTCGAGGCTCCAGACATGACGGCTCCACAGCTCCGGCTGGGGGTGCCAAATCATGCCCTTCGCCTGTGAAAGAAGATCCCTTTGTAACGGTATCGGCCACGGGGCAGCTGCTGACAGCTGCATTAACTAGGAGGACCACATTTGGTTCCTTCAAAGTGGGGCCACCAGGAGGATTGAACAACCGACTTCCCTGACCCGTCTGATGACCTGAGGAAGCAAGGCAATCGGGCCATAGGTGTATAGGCGTGAGCTGGGCCATTCGTGGGGCCAGCTTGCTGTATGGAGAAATAGATTGGGCAGTGAGAGTTGTCTTCTTAGGCGAAGAGTTCGACCTCTGCCCTCCCGAAGACACCAGATTTTCTGAACCGTCAGAGGATGTAGTGTCCATCCTCCCGGAGCCACATTGCCTCTGGAGAGCGCGTCTGCGCCAAGGTTCAGACTGCCCAGCACATGAACTGCTCTGATAGAGAGGAGTCTGCTCTGTGCCCAAAGCAGGAGGCGTCGAGCCATCCTGTAAAGGGAGCGTGACCTGAGACCACCTTGGTGGTTTATATAGGCTACCACTGTCATGTTGTTTGATTGAACCAGGACGTGGTGCCCCTTTAAGGCTGGCAGGAATGTTTTCAGGGCCAGAAAAACCACCATCATTTTGAGGCAGTTGATGTGAAGGCCACGCTCATGGGTTGACCAGGAGCCGGATTCCGGACAGCCCTCTAACAGAGCGCCCCAACCCATGTTGGAGGCGTCTGTAGTTACTACTTTCCTCCTGGAGGTCAGTCCCAACTGAACGCCTGGTTGAAACAGGCGAGAAGTCGTCCAAGGGATCACAGCCTTGATACAGCGATGGGTTATCCTGACATAAAACCGGCCCAGGCGCCAGGTGTGGGACGGGACATGGGTTTTGATCCAATATTGGAGAGGCCGCATGTGAAGCAAGCCTAGAGGAATCACAGAGGAGGAGGCCGCCATTAGGCCAAGCATCCTCTGGAAAGTCCTGAGGGGATGCAAAGTCCCCGGCTTGAAAGATGCCGCCAGTCGCTGAATAGTCAGGACCATTCTGGTGTAAACCATGCCCGCATTCGGGCCAAGTCTATAACAGTCCCCAGAAAGACCGCTCGCTGTCTGGGGAACAACTGACTCTTGTGTGGGTTGATTTTCAACCCAAGGCACTCCAGATGGCTGATCAGCAGCGATCTGTGTGTGATTATTTCCCGTTCTGATCGGGCTGCAACCAGCCAATTATCGAGGTAATTGAGAATTTGGATTCCCATCGGTCTCAGAGTGGAAAGAGCCACGTTGATGCACTTCGTAAAAGTGCGAGGGGCTAGAGACAGTCCAAATGGTAGGACTGTGTACTGATAGGCCACTCCCTCGAACACAAATCTCAAGAACAGTCTGTGGCAGGGGGTTATGTGGATGTGAAAGTATGTGTCTTTCAGATCCACTGTCAGAAATCAGTCCTCGGGACAAACCTGCACAAGGATCTGTTTCAAAGTTAACATTCTGAATGGCCGTCTCATAAGAGAGCGATTCAGAAGTCTTCGGCACAAGGAAGTAGTGGCTGAAAAAGCCTGAATCGCTGATCGATAGAGGTATTGTTTCCACGGCACCTTTTACAAGAAATGTTTGTACTTCGGACCGGAGAACGTGAGCCCTGTTGTCCGGGACCGAAGTGTGAATAATGGAGGCAGCCTGCAAGCAAACTGAAGCGAGTAATCTCGTTTTACTGTGTTTAGAACCCAACTTGACACATCGGGAATGGCTGCCCAGGCAATGAACCGAGTGGCAAGAGGCTCTAATTTTACGAGTGGAAATTCGCCGCGTGTGGGCAGGGAATTTGCATTCGTCAGTGTGAGGAGAGGAGAAATGCTCTTTTGAATATGTGGGTCTGCTATCACAGTGGTAGGGTGTTTGGGCATGCACTAATTTTGCAGGACATGTCCAGGTTGAAAAATGTCTCCATCTCTCAGATGTGCTCGGAGGGATGGAGAATGAGCGCAAGCTTTCTTCGAGGGAGTTCCAGCCGAGGCGAGAACTGACCCTCTCCTCTTCCTCTCTGCAGGCAGATCAGGACGGCACTTTGGAAATGCATAGCGTTTAGTCGTCCGGAAGCGCTGCTCGAACCCAGGCTCAGACTTCTGCCGAGGCTGATGCAGCGCCGGCTTAGCAGGCTGCTGAGTGGAAGGAGTCTTCTGGCGGCTTGGGGCCGCAGCGCTTAGGCAGGAAGTGACACAGCGCTTGTGGCGTCTTCTGTGCCTCCGTAAAACGCTCCGCAAACCCGTCCATGGCTGTGCCGAATAGCCCTTTCGGCGAGACCGGCGAGTCACGTCTTGGTCAGTTCTTCGTGAACTGCCGGCAAGAATGGAGTGGGTCGCTGGTGCGAAGATCGCTGACGGCGTCCTTTCAGGAACCCCTCATCGAGTAGGCCATGGGCAGGCTCAACCAGGACCGACCACTCCAAGCCAATATCCTCCACCGCCTTACAAAGAAAGCGGATCAGCTCGCTGTCCACGTTCGGCTGTGCTGAGCGAGAAGAGGACGGGGTGTCGTGATCTTTGCCGGAACACTCCCACTCTTCTGTATCCGATGCCGTCAAAGACATAGAGTCAATCTCTTCCTCCGAGGCACCGAAGGAAATCAAGGCGCTCGCTGATAAAATGGTGCTCGGAGCTGACTTATATAGGGATCTGCTCCTTCCATTCTGGTGGGCTAGAGCTCCATTGGTTTGTGCAGCTACACAAACGTGAACAAATCAGGCTTCAGTATCAGTGTAAACAGGAGTTTAATGTGAGAGAGCATTCATACACCCCTAATAAACTGTATATATATATATATATATATATATATATATATAAATTGACCAATCATTTCGCTAGATAAGACCCTTAATCCTCAGCTGGGATTGCGTAGAGCCCTTTGAAGCTGCATTGAAACTGCAATTTGAACGTTCAAACCATTGAGCACCTTCTTTTCGACTGAAGACAGAAAGACATCTTGATCAGAAAGAATATCTTGGATGACATGGGGATGAGTAAATTCAGGAAATGTTTATTCTGGAAGTGAGCTAATCCTTTAACTAGCTGACTAACTTGTGTTTGATAAGGGTTGGAGCTGAACTTTGCAGGAAAATATATCTCCAGGAACAAGTTTGGGAACCCCTGCTTTAGAAAATTCAAAAGCATGATGTACAAAGATACACACTGACCTTCCATGCTTTAGGTTTGCTTTCAGTTTTAGATTCATCATCTGAGGAGCTTGAGTCAGAGCTGGAGCTGTCCTGCTCCATTTTGATCTTCTTTGCTTTTATCAAGATCTTCCCTTTTAGGTCCTGCCAGAAAGAGAACACCACAATTTTTCTATTTCAGTATTATAGTACAATTTCAATTGGAACCATTAATAGGGCCCTACCAGACAATCTCAAACAGCGATCAGGCTCATGAGGAGTTAACAAATCACAAATATAGGCAGGAGCCTGACCCTTCAAGGCTTTAAAAACAAGCAGTAATATCTTAAAACCAAAACTCACAGGCAACCAGTGAAGAGCAGCAAGAATCGGTGTAATAAGGTCACTCGTCTTAGTATGTGTTAAAAGCCTAGCAGTGGCATTTTGAATCAGATGCAGTCTTTGTGGAGGTTTCGCCTGCTAATACCAGAATAAAGTACATTACAATAATCAAGTCTGGAAGAGATAAAAATCTGCAAAAGAAAGAAATGGCTTAATCTTTGTTAGCTGCCTCAGTTGTGCAAAGCAAGACTGCACCATTTTGGTCACCTGGGCATTGAAGGACAGTTCAGAGTCAAAAATTACACCTAGGTCGTGGGCATCTTTTTTGAACATTATTAGATAAGGCACCCAGTCTAGAGGAGAGATTATTCATGCTACTTCTACTGGGGTAATTATAAGCACCTCTGACTTGGAGTCATTCAACTGCAGAAAATATTTTTAAATCCAATTTTTTATCTCGCTGAAGCCAGACATAATATGGGATGTATCAATAATACCAGGCTTTATCGGGATATACAAATGTGTATCATCTGCATAGCAGTGGAAATCAATGTCATAACTACGCATAATTTGAAAGTAGATCCATGAGGGACCCCACAAAATAGAGGAGCATGAGAGGAGGAGGCATCTCCAAGCACTACAGAAAAGGACATGATAGACAAATAAGAGATATACCAATCCAGAACTACATCTCTGATACCAACACAAGTCTTTAGACGGTTTATCAAGATATTATGGTCCACTGTGTCAAAGGCTGAGCTGAGGTCAAGAAGAATTAAAATGGAGTACAAGACAGTATCGGCTGCAAGCAGTAAGTCATTAGTGACCTTACCAAGAGCAGTTTCAGTGCTATGTTGGGAGCGGAAGCCAGACTGATTTTTTTGTTCATAAAAGAAGTCAGTTGCATGGACACAACTTTTTCTAAAATCTTTGATAAAAATGGCAACTTAGAGATGGGTCTAAAATTACTTAAATTAGAGGGGTCTAGAGAGGCCTTCTTTAATAATGGTTAAATGGTGGCATGTTTACAATGCGCTAATGTTGAAGGTGGACAGGAGTCAACATCATGTTCTCTGAAATCAATGTTAAACTGCTGCCTAAATCTCCACTATTTTATTATAAAAGTAATTCAAAAAAGCATCACAATTCCCTGGAGTAGATTCAACTGGCTGCCAAGGCAGAGGACCTATGATAAAATGAATGCTTTCAAAAAGTATTCTGGGATCATGTCCCATTTTAGTAACCAGGTCTGAAAAATAAGTGTTCCTTGCTTCTTTGTGTACATCAGTGTACATCAGATTTTTTAAAGAAGCAAGGGAGACTTCCACTTTCGTTCTTCCTTCCTACATAGTTTCTTTGAGTTTCTTAATTCTTCAATTAACCAAGGAAAATAAGAATTATGGTATGCTCTTGATGCCTTAGCGTTTGTTTTCTCATGTTTGTTTAGTTCATTAGGGCCCGAGCACCACGGTTCAAGGACCCTCTTGGAATTGCTCTTTTTTTATTATTATTAGGGCCCAAGCCCATAGTGGCGAAGGCCCCTATTATTTTCCTTAGGATTATTCTTCTTCACTATTTTTCATCAAGGTTTTGGAGCCCTTAACCTGCTCAAAAACTCTTGAAAATTGGCACACACCTTGGAATCCGCGGCCATTAGAGCTGGGCAGAGACTGGTACACGGGCATGGCAGAGGGGCTCTACATCGCCCCCCTGGAATGTGGAGGGCAATATCTCATGCATATTTGCACATATATATATGAAACTCGGTACACATATAGAGTTCATCGAACCAAACAACTTTCATACTGCATGTCATTAGCGCCACCCAACAGGAAGTCAGCAGGGTTTTGTGAAAAACACATGCTCTGGAATTTGCAATACTCCTCCTAAGGTTTTCAACCGATTACCACCAAACTCAGTCAACATGATCTCAAGACATTGGGGATGCTAAATTGCGAAGGGTTTTTTGATATCTCAAATGGTTTGGCTGTGGTGAGGCAACAAATTTATGTCAAGAAATGAGAAACAGGAAGTGTCTAATAACTTTGCCATACAGGGTCTGATTTGGATCAAACTTTAGCAGTCTGTTCAGTGTATGATGTTCATATAGATGAGACTATTGTGAGTCATAGCGCCACCAGCTGGTAGCAGGAAGTATGTTACTTTTTCTCCATTTCTGTCACCAATGGAGTTTTGGTTCATTGCCACTGGGTCATCAATGAACTGACTTTATCTGGAAAAATGACTTTGTTATTGTCTTCTTACATTATTGACAAACTATTTTCCTGTTTGACACTGTAAAGCTGCTTTGACACAATCAGTATTGTATAAATCGCTATACAAATAAAAGTGACTTGACTTGACTTTTTAAAACACTTTGAAATTGTCATCTTATATTTACCTGATTTGCTTCAAGCTTCATCAGAATAATGTCAAATCACGGCCAATGTAAAACTGTAAAGGGAATCTTGATATCTTAAAAACTGTTTCCATGGCAACGAGTCAAACTTTTTTCACTAACAAACTAACATTTTTTGGGGGTGTTTTTGAGTCATTTAACATGCTTAGAATTTAATGAAACTTGACACACACATCAGAGTTATCGACCGTTAGACAATGGCAAAGCTCATAACTGGGTCTGGAGGAGACACTCTATAGTGCCACCTTTTGACAAAGTGAAGGATTTAGTTTTATCTACAGTCACAAAACTTGGTACATATATTGTTCTCATCAAGCTGGACAACTTTCTTATTTACAGTCATTAGCTACAACCAACAGGAAGTCGGCTATTTTGGTTTGTAAGTGAATTTTTGGAAAAAGCAGGCTGTGGATTAATGCATACTCCTCCTAGGAGAATCATGCAATTCACACCAAACTTTGTCAACATGATGCCAAGATACTGAAGATGCTAAATTGCAAATGGATTTTGTATATCTCGAATGGTTCTTGCCATTGTGATGTATTAAATTGACAGTACAAAAGGAAACAGTCATTTTCTTATATCTTTAAAGTGTATTATCCAAACTCTAAACTTTTTACATATGGAGAACAAGTAATAGGAAACATGTTTAGTTTCATTAATTTACAATGCTCTATGGCTAAAAGAAAATTAAAAACTATTAGACATTTCAGCTGACATTTCAGGCTGTAATACTAATGTTGTCCACTAGATGGAATGATAAGAAATAATTTAAGCCTAATCCTTTTACTGCTATGTTTGCAATAGTTAGATTGACCAACAAATACATAGAATAAGTTAATGTACTGTACTGGCAATTTATATGTAATGATTTCACAAATGCTTATAGATCATTAAAAGTTGTGGTAACATTTTAAAATAAGGTTTAATTTTTTTTAATTAGTTAATGCTAATAAACTAAAAATGAACGATATATTTTTACAGTATTTATTCATCTTTGTTAATGTTAGTTAATAAAAATGTCCATGTTGGTAAATGGAACATTAACTAATGTAAACAACTTAAAATTTTAGTTAATAATGTATTAGTAAATTGTAAACATAATATTAACTAAGATTCATAAATGCTATATAAATATTGTTAATGTTAACTAATATAGTTCATGTTAACAAAGGAAATCTTTTTGTAAAGTGTTACCAAAGTTTTATATATTGTTCTCTTTGTGTGTGTGTGCTTCTCAATTATTATTTGTGCATCCTTGTTTCCTTTCCTCGCATCTCAACTCCACCCCTTCAGGATGCGAGGGACGGACACAAGGAAAAGACGCGAGAATGGAGGAATATATCATTTAGCGTAATATATAATACAAACCCGATTCCAAAAAAGTTGGGACACTGTACAAATTGTGCATAAAAACAGAATGTAATGATGTGGAGTTTCAAATTTCAATATTTTATTCAGAATACAACATAGATGACATATCAAATGTTTAAACCGAGAAAATGTCTAATTTTAAGGGAAAAATAAGTTGATTTTAAATTTCATGGCATCAACACATCTCAAAAAATTTGGGACAAGGCCATGTTTACCACTGTGTGGCATCCCCTCTTCTTTTTATAACAGTCTGCAAACGTCTGGGGACTGAGGAGACAAGTTGCTCAAGTTTAGGAATAGAAATGTTGTCCCATTCTTGTCTAATACAGGCTTCTAGTTGCTCAACTGTCTTAGGTCTTCTTTGTCGCATCTTCCTCTTTATGATGTGCCAAATGTTTTCTATGGGTGGAAGATCTGGACTGCAGGCTGGCCATTTCAGTACCCGGATCCTTCTTCTACGCAGCCATGATGTTGTAATTGATGCAGTATATGGTCTGGCATTGTCATGTTGGAAAATACAAGGTCTTCCCTAAAAGAGACGACATCTGGATGGGAGCATATGTTGTTCTAGAACTTGGATATAACTTTCAGCATTGATGGTGCCTTTCCAGATGTGTAAGCTGCCCATGCCACACGCACTCATGCAACCCCATACCATCAGAGATGCAGGCTTCTGAACTGACCACTGATAACAACTTGGGTTGTCCTTGTCCTCTATAGTCCGGATGACATGGCGTCCCAGTTTTCCAAAAAAAATCTTCAAATTTTGATTCGTCTCACAATTTGTACAGTGTCCCAACTTTTTTGGAATTGGGTTTGTATATAATATATAATATATCATATAGCGAGGATATATAATTTCACTTGATTCAATTCCTCCATCCTCGCGTCTTTTCCTTGTGTCTTCCCAGGTTCCCATAGATGTATCCCTATCTGCCTTTGATATCCCACAATCCTGTGCGTTCCATTCCGTGACCGTTGAGCTAAAAAATAAAGATGGCATCTGAAAGTTGCTTTCGGTGGTCAGTTTGTGTGTAAATGTATATTTCTGACTAACTTTTTGCACTTTTGATGTTTTTTCTAGCGAGAAATCAGTATTATAGTAATTAAATATTTGTTTAGTTATCACCAAAACATGTTCTATTTTGTTGTAGATCATTAAACGGTTACGCTGCCTCAGAAGCCTGGCCGAAATCAGTTTTTATGAGGTGCCTTCGTGCAAAAATGCTGCCTGCAAAGTTATTGCCTCATACGGCAGCGAGGCAGCAAGTCAGCTGCCTAAGTTTTCGGATGCAGCCTACATATCCTTGCTCCCTTTAGCGTCACTTCAAAGCGTCATCAGCTGTGCTAAAGGTATCTGCCCTTACGTTGTTAAAGTTTGTTATTTAAGACATTCATAATAAATATTAATAAAGCAAGATATCCTGTTTAAAATATATGACATGTATGGTTTATTTAAACTGCAAAAGTAAAATATACATTTAAATTATTACAACAGATGTGAAGGGGGAGGAGAATTTATACGTGCGTCAGGTTTTTCGATGAAAAACAATTCCGCAAATGATAAACCTCTGGGTGCTTCTAAATTCTTATTTGAGCATCCTTGTTTCCTTTCCTCACATCTTCGCGCCACCCCTTCAGGATGCGAGGGAAGGACACAAGGAAAAGACACAATTCTGGAGGAATTGAATCAAGTGAAATGATATATCCTCGCCTCCTTTAGCGTCACTTCAAAGTGTCATCAGCTGCGCTAAAGGGATCTGCCCTTATGTTGTTAAAGTTTAAGACATTCAAAATAAATATTAATAAAGCAAAATGGCCAGTTTGAAATATATGACATGTTTGGCTTTAAAGGTAAAATATAAATTAACATTATTACAACAGATGTGAAAGGGGGGAGAATTTATACGTGCGTCACATTTAGTCGATACAACACTTCCACAAAGTATACACCTGTGTATCCTCGCTCATGACTCCTCAGGAAGCCTTCTCTCTCCTCGAGAGAATTGAGTTGTCCTACAAGATGGCTGAGCTCGATCGGTTTCCGGGTCATAGGATGGAGGACGGAGGAGCGGGTTGTGGATAAAAGGGATACAGCAAAAACCAGAAGCTAACAATAAATAAAATTTTCTAACTATTAGATTGTGTTTTATTAATGTCTACACCTAACCCAACCCTAAACCTACCCCTTACAATAATGCAAAAATAGTAATTATTGTTGTACAGTGTGAGAAAAATTACGCTATATTGTTGTGTGCATACCCAGTAGTTTTTTGTCGTATCCCTTCTAGCCTTAACCGGAAGAGCGAGGAAATATTAGGAGGGATATTGAGAAGCACCCTGTTTCACACTCTGATGTTCTAGAGTAACCCTTTCACATCCCTGGGTGCTTCTCAATTCTTATTTGTGCATCCTCATTTCCTTTCCTCACGTCTTAGCTCCACCCCTTCAGGAGCTTCAAAGCGTCATCAGCTGCGCTAAAGGGATCTGCCCTTAAGTTGTTAAAGTTTGTTAAGATATTCATAATACATATAAATAAAGCAAGATGCCTTGTTTGAAGTATATGACATGTATGGTTTATTTAAACTGCAAAGGTAAAATATAAATTAAAATTATTACAACAGAGGAGAATTTAATCGTGCGTCAGGTTTTTCGATGAAAAACACTTCCGCAAAGGATACACCTGTGTATCCTCACTCATGACTCCTCAGGAAGCCTCCTCACTCTTTGATCCTCGCCTCCTTGCGGTGCAATTAGAGAATTAAGATGTCCTTCAAGATGGCTGTGCTCGATCGGTTTCCTGGTCATAGGATGGAGGACGGAGGATCGAGGAAATGAGGAGGGATATTGAGAAGCACCCTCTGTGTTTCGATTCCGCCTATTGATTCCTGTGCACGCATCTTTTCTTTTTTTTTTCATCTGTGAGGACCCGATCTGCCAGGACCTTCCTCGCTATCATAAGCACTCCAGTGTTTGGCTACACTTGCGATCAGCAAATAACAGCTAACTATAATATTTGCGAGACTCTAACATGTTGCAAGAGAGGTGTCACCACCAACATGACAAAGCACTTTAATTAAACAGATCGTTAAAGATCGCGAACACGATTCAGACACCAACGTGATCTTTCCTAAATGACAACGATTTAGCTGTTAACACTTTGACATGTGCGATCACAACAGTGTGATCAACTTTCTGTTTGTTCCTGTGTGATTTGAACATTAAAATCTGTGTTCATGCTGCCGCTGACCTAAACAGAGCTGCTGTCATGTACAGAATATGTATAAAACAGCTTGTAGCGTCTGGACCAATCAAACACACAATTTTTCATTTGATTTAACAAATCAGTTCTTCATTAATTAACAAATCGCCACAGTCCCCTCACCCCATAAACTGGATGCCAGGATGTCTGCAAATGACACCAAACCATGGCAACCCTGACACCAGATAAAAATTTTGCACATGCTCAGACTAACTGCTCAGAATGTAGACCAAAGAGGACTGGCCAGGCGTTGTGAGGAACACCCCCTACCCAGGGCCGACAACCACCTACTGAGCCGAAAGCAACTGGACACAGAGAGAAGAGTACCTCAGACTCATGACTCAAGCGAGAGTTATGGCTACAAAAAGCTCACCAAGTTCATCATCTTCCTGGCCCACAACCTCATGGGTTTGAAACAGGAGGTAAATGATCTCAAGCAACAGATCACGGTGGTATCCCACAAGGACCCCAGCAGAATGGAGT
>NW_015505964.1:274267-279396 GCF_001515645.1 Sinocyclocheilus grahami
GGTGTCATATTCCTATAGGTAGATGTGATCAGCTGAGAATCAGCTGATGCAAGCTTGACTCACGTGACCTGCCAGAACTAAAGCTAAAGCTTAATTAACTTCTTCTCCATGCGCATACCAGTTCCTGATTAAAATCAGATACAATTATAGTTTGAATGCGTCTTCCTACAAGCAGTAAGAAGTTTTCAGTGCTATAATGTGTTTAAATCGTACGATAAGAAACTAACCATTAACGTTCTTAGAATTGACAAGACAGTTGACCCTGAGAGGTCAGCTAAATATCTACAGCAGATCTAAAATATTCATAATTAATTATAACTAGTTATGATTAATTATTCATATTTCCCATGAGCTAATTCGTTACAAGCTTCACACAGTATCATTATTTCTTTGTTACAATCATTCAAATAATCTGGGTAATAATCAAATAAGTACTGGGAATTTGTTTTTATATAAACACTGATGTGTAGCGATTAAAATTAAAAAAGTAATTTGACATTTCAAATACAGAATGATCAATTACGTTGTTACGCCAGTAGGTGGCGAAAAGGAACTGCTAAAAATGTCTTTGATTCATTCAAGAGATTCGTTCAAAAACACTGATTCATCCAATAATGAAACAAGTAAATATTAAGTGAGTCATTAAATCATTCATAAATTACGTGATCCTTGTTTTAAAAAACAAAAATCACATGTAATTTATGAATAAAAAAAACTCAATTTATCCAGAATTGTGCAGCTCTATTTTGCACACAAATAGCTCTTAATCAAGTCCAGTTTTTCTGTAGCCTGCTGATTTTTGTTCATGGTATTCAGTTGAAACTAAATGTTTTGTAAAATAATAAATATGACACAGACACAGAATAAATATGTTTGATATCTAAATGTTTTAATTCATTTTTTGAAACCACATTGGAATCGAAACTGGGAATCGATAAGAATCGGAATTGATATGATATGAATTCAAACGATAACCAACCCTAGTGTCATTAACAACCAGACTGCTAAAAAATAAATTATACAGCATTTATTTCTAGGTAAAATATTAGATTTATTATGGAAAAAACACATTGTATTGCATTTTACAAATAATGCATGTGCATTATTCAAATAATGATGTGTACGTATGAAAATATGCGGATTAGTACTGGTTGAAATAAATAAATAAAACAAAATGTAATATATAGTATAACCACTAGATTATGGCCTATTTTTAAACAGGGTTGTGAAAACCCTTTGCTGCTGAGAACTGTTTTCAAATACAAAGACTTGCTTTTATTATGTATTGCATTTGGATGTATATTTAGACATTATCAGACTACTTTTGGTCACAGTTTAGATTTTATTTTATTTTTTATTAATTCATTTCTTTCAGTGTTGTTGAATCTTCTGTCTCCACTAACTGGTGTCAATGAGCAGCTGATCTCACTCTATCTGTGTGTGTGTGTGTGTGTGTGTGTGAGAGAGAGAGAGAGAGAGAGAGAGAGAGAGAGAGAGAGAGAGAGAAAGATAGAGCGCCTATTTACACTCTTGACAGTTTAAATGTATATTCATTTATATTAGTGTGTTTTTGGCTGCATTACAGCTTAAGAAATCTCTTAGGCCTTATCTTTTTCATGTTACTTCACAGTACATTAACTAATGTTAACAGATACAACTTTAATTTTTAATAATGTATTAGTAAGTTTTTTATATATAATTATTGTTCATGTTAACTAATGAAACCTTATTGTAAAGTATTACCAAAGATGTGTTTTGCACTCTTGGGGTCCTATCATACACCCGGCGCAATGCGGCGCAATGCAGCACCATGTGCGACGCAAGCGTTTTTTGCTAGTTTCAGCCCAACGCAGTTGTCAATTTCACGTCCTGCGCCACGTAGTTTAAATAGCAAATGCATTTGTGCCCATTTGTGCAGCCATGGGCATGCTGGTCTGAAAACGAGGTGTGTTCAGGCACATTGCTATTTTGAGGCAACTGAAATAGACTGCGCCATTGACCAACAAAAACCTGGTGTAAAATCTGGTGTAATTTATTTATTATTTGACTGCACTTCAGTAGCCAATAAAGATATCCGATCGAGAAGGGACCAATAAAAGCCCTGATATCTGAACCGGGATAAGCCGCCGCTTCAGCAGGTGAAGAGCTGATCGGACAGTGAGGAAGCTCAGCTTTTGGAGAAACAAACTACATGGTAGTGTTATCATAAATATCTATATTTTGATACCGATACTGAAATATCTGACACTGTTCCCTTACTCATTTTCCACATATCTACTGAATATACACTGATACAAGCTGCGCCTCTCTTTCCTCGCCAACAATGAGTTTGACACGCATCTGTCTCCTGTCAATTACAGAGTCTGAATGTCCGCACAGGATTGCAGGTATTCTTCATCATTTTAATCATTCAAATGTGGCGAGTGCTTTATTGTAACATGAGAACTCAGTCATGTAATCACAGAAAACTGAATGCGAGCTCTCAAATAGGCCTAACTTATACAAATGAACTGCCTGTCCTCTCACTCCGATATTGTTTGGGCGCAGATTGTGTGCAATCGCGATCTCTCCATGCTTTTAAAGGGGTCATATGATGCGATTTCAATTTCTCCTTTCTGTTTGGAGTGTTACAAGCTCTTGGTGCTTCACGAGTTCACACTAACATATAATGTGATTAAGCAATTAGAAGCATATTTGGCGTGCTGTCCAGAGGGAGGGCTCCGAGCTCGGGTTAAAGCCCTGCTGTCCAGAGGGAGGGCTCCGAGCTCTGGTCAAAGCCTGAACCTAGAGAACTCCCCAAAAGAAGTCAGATGGCAAACCCTACCTGTCGCTGAATGAGGAGCACGATGGAAGGCCAGGTGAGGGACTCTCACTGCAACCGAAGGGAGCTGCGGCTCTGCTGCACTGGAAGGGAGAGTCCCTCTTGCAGCTGAATACGTGGCGTGGTTTAAAGCGTTGGATGGAGGGCTCTCACTATGACCGAAGGGAGCTGCGGCTCTGCTGCACCGGAAGGGAGAGCCCCATCCGATGCGGAAAAAGCAAATGGGGCTCGAAACGATGGATGAAGGGCTCTCACTGTGACCGAAAGGAGTCGCGGCTCTGCTGCACCGGAAGGGGGAGCCCTGTCCGATGCTGAATAAGCCTTGAATCTCGAAACAACAGACGGCGGGCTTCTGCTGCGACCGAAGGGAGCCGCGGCTCTGCTGCACCGGAAGGGAGAGCCCGGTCCAATGCTGAATAAGCCATTAGTCTCGAAACGACGAATGGAGGCATTGTGGCAGCATATCAGATTAAGCAGGGTGCTGCAGTGGCGGTATCAAATTAAGCAGGGCAATGCAGCAGCAGTATCAAATGAGCGGGGCACTGCGGCGGTAGTATCAAATGGAGCGGGCACTGCTGTGACAGTATCAAATTAAGCAGGGCATTGCAGCAGCGGCCTAAAATTTATTTTAACTGATCAGAATTAGATGGGCTTTCTTTGTGTGAAAATTATTGGTCCTGATATAGCTCTTGAAGGTGTCCGATGACCATCGACCGAGAGCTTGGATCTGCTGCTATGAGAGACCTTTTTGAGCTGCTGTAGTTACTGCCCTGATTCGGAAGGAGTGGCTGGAAAATCTTTCTACGGGTATGACTGGTTGGACGATGTTTATTGAACATCGTTTGGATAGATGATTTTGAAACCAAAAACGTGTGACGGGGTGGTTACAGTCATCGACAAAAGAGGGTCAAGAGGGGATGTAGATGGAGAGCTTCTGAATTGTAGGCAAGAAAAAGGGCCTGATACGGTTGGATTGGTGATAGGAGGTTAAATTCCGACGTGGTGACTTTTTTTTCCTGATCTTATTTACTTTGATGAAATAGGAGTTTCGCTGTCAAGCATGGAAAGGTTGGAGACGGTTGGATGGAGTTGAATAGAAGTTGTGAATTCCAAGCATCTCAGGAAACCACAAAGCCAGTATGAACATAGCGTCGAGTCTACGAGCGGTATGGAGTGAGTGGTACCCTGTGCGGAGAATGTGGATACATTTAGAAAGGATGTCGAAAGTTATCGGCTGTCTAGCGTCCGGGCTTGGAGGATGAGAGCGCTGAATTCCTTTGATCAAAAGAGAAGTTTGAGAATTGTTTATTTCAGGGGCACCGTAGATTAATTTGTGAAAAAAAATTGGATGCTGCTTAGATAACCTTTGATTGACCGGGCTTGGAGGTTGTTACAGGTGTTAAGGTAGGAAACGAAAGATGTGATCGAGAGAAAGGAGAAATCGGGAAATGGCAGGTTGTACGAGAGGTAGAAAGCTTTAAATCATCTCCAAGCAGTTAGATAAGATTGGATGGTTCTGGGTGAAACTGCTTGGAGGATCGAACAGAGTGACGCGTTGAGGAGGGTTTTAAGTGATGCGTTATGGGAATGCGAGTTGCGAACAGTGAGGTTCTGGGGTTGGCGATGGGTCCATCTCCGGAGCCAGCGCTCTGAATTTCTGTGAAAATCTGAGACTTGATGGTATTAGGCACGGGGGGTGGTTCCTGAGCTGCAACATTCGGTGGGGTACTTGGTGGGACTGCTGTGAATGAAGTGTACTGAGGTTTAGATTGGAGAGAAGGGTTAGAAGGAAAAATAAGGAGGGGGCGTAACCTTTTACGGAGGCAGCCTCACGCACAGATTAGCCTCTGGTGCTTAGGGAAGCACGTAGGAAGAGGTAGAAGGAAATGAGGGAGGAGGCCAGTAAGCTTGCGTTGCTGGCTGATGCTGCCCTGCTTGGACGTCTGCAGCAGGGGCTGCTGGCCATTGATAGGAAAAAGGAGTAGCGTAAGGGTAAGAGTAAGGTGGCGGAGCTTGAATGTCTAGCGGAGGCAGCCTCACGCTAACGTCTGCTGCCGGAGGTAGAAAGGAGGGGGAAGGATAGGAGTTTGGGAAGCTACGCCAGCAGGGAACGTTACGTGCAGCGCTGTAGCTGAAGGCATCGCAGTGATTGGTTGAGAAGGAGTGAGGCAGTGCAGTGTGAGGAGCAGCCGAGTCTGGGCGCGGCCCAGGCTTGCTGACGGCCTGCTGCGTCTTGAAGCTCGAGGGGAGCCGGAGCTTGATCTGGAAGACAACGTAATTTTGAATGAAGTAGGGAGCTATGAGGAAG
>NW_015505964.1:280372-283394 GCF_001515645.1 Sinocyclocheilus grahami
CTCACGCTAGTGTGTGCTATAGGAGCTGAAGGCTACCGAAAAGGAAAAAGGATTACAAGTAACAGGAGGAAAGACTGAGATGTGAGGGCATATGGTGCAAGCGTAAGCAGCTTTGTGCTTGTTTCAGCTGCTGTAGCTGTAGGCCACGGGGCTTGTGATATTCGGGGGAAAATGCTGGGAGAGCCTGTGCAGCCTGCACAGCTTGCAGCGGCAGCCTCACGCTAGTGTGTGCTATAGGAGCTTAAGGCTACTGAAAAGGAAAAAGGATTAGAAGTAACAGGAGGAAAGACTGAGATGTGATGGCATGTGTTGCAAGCGTAAGCAGCTTCGTGCTTGTTCCAGATGCTGTAGCTGTAGGCCACGGGGGCTTGTGATATTCGGGGGGAAATGCTGCACAGCTTGCAGAGGCAGTAGTGGTGGAAATTGATTCTTTCAAGAGATTCGTTAATTTTCAGTTCGTTCACCAAAATTATTCGTTCAGATTAGTTCACTGATTCGTTCAGTGACCATTTCTTGATATTACATAAATACGCCAGCAGCTGGCGAAAAAGAGTGTCTTATCTGTTCTGTCTTAAGTCAACGAACGTATTCACTTATTACAAAAAACTGATTTGGCTTTATTAAAATGTGTGCATAATCTCCTCATTAAATAAATAAAGTCTAAATGAGTTGTTCAGATGACCAAAGCACAAGGTTTTCTTGCATATTTAACATTTTAAGTGTTTGGTCAGACATTTAAACATTCATAAATCGGGGATTAAACGTTGAGTTATGTTCTGTATGCTAAATGTGAATATATAAACAAGTTTATTTGCACAGTACCTATAACTGCGCTTTGCATCTGCTTTCTGCTCATTGCTGATAGAGATTGACATGCTTAATGACCGACTGACCCGGTCAGTACACTCTCATTAATTTCGTTCACGAATGACATGTACCAGTTCATTCAACTTGTTCACGAACGAGAAGATCTCTCTCTCGTTCAACTTCAGACTCAAAAGAAACTCGTTCAGTGAAGGGCATTCGTTCAAAAAGAACAATTCGTTCAAGAACGTAACAACACTAAGAGGCAGCCACACGCTAGTGTGCTACGGTAGCTGGAAACCACTGAAAAGGAAGAGAGGTTAGAAGTAGCAGGAGAAATATGATGACTTTGACATCATAAAATTACGAAAAGACATGCTTTTCCTCTTAACCACACGATTAGTAGTAAGTATTGAAACAGCTAGCCAGCCAAGCAGCACATCGGCTGGTACAGTCTTGGAGAGAGGTGCCTAGCAGTATGCCCAATGCATGCAAATTAGGTTGCTAGTTGTACTTGTTCAATAACAACAACAGCAACAACAACAACTAGTTATTTGTTGGTTTGCACCTATAATTGTACACAGTTTAACTTATTTTCACAAAAATCGAATCTTTTTTCATCTTATCTGTCTATCATAGTAAAATGTGTAATTAAAATACAGGTAAAAAGCTAGTGAAAATTAATATAGAAAATTTGAGTAATTTCATTGCGTGTTCTATGCAGTTTTGCATCTTGGTTACAAAAAATGACATCAACATCCATAATGTCATCACGTCCTTTTACAACAAACGACCTACCTTTAGCAACTTTACTTAATATTATTGCAACAAGGCCTGCGGGGCTAGCGGAGGCAGTCTCGTGCCAACGACTGCTACGTGAGCTGGAGGCCCGGCTGCATGTGGCGCTGCGGCCGGAAGAGCCTCGGTGAAAAGTTGAGCCGAAGCGGGAAGCGAATAAAGTTTTGCTGCAGTGAGAACTGGGGCGCGGCCGAGGCTCATTTAAGACCTGCCGCTGCGACCCAAAGCTCGAGGAGAGCCGGGTCTTGTGCGGGACAATGATAGTGTCGAGTGGGCGAGTTCGAGGCTTTGCTCAATCTATTGGCCGCCTTGGCTGATTTGCAGAATAAAGAATAGATCGTACAGATCAGCTTTGTTTACTCTCCGTGAGAATGGTTCATCGGAGAAAAAAAAAATCGGCGTTTGCTTCCGCCTTAAATACTATCCACTTTCCGATCGGAGGATATATTGGCATGGCCGAATGATACGAGGATGTCGGGGAAGTCTCGCCGGTGGAGGCGAGGTTAAGCCTCGGTGTTGTGGAGAGCGTGTGGCTGGTCGAGCAGAGCGACGGCCGCAATGAAGCTCGGCGGCGGTGACTGGTGGAAAAGGAGTGAGCCTAGGGCTGGCAGATTGCGACCGAGGATACGAAAGATCCCCAGGACAGGTCTCGTCGTCGTACGGAAAAAGTTTGTGATATAGTCTGTGATATAATGGCTCAAGGAGCAAAACCGAATGCTGGAAAACTTTTGTGGAACTGAGGTAAGTTGGCTGTATATATACACACATATGTGCTTGTTAAGGTGATTATCTGATCGTGCTCCCCCCGAACCTTGTTAATAAAACATCATATAAAGAAGATCTGTAAAGTTGCAAAGTCTAAAGTCTCAAATCCAAAGAGATATTCTTTATAAAAGTTAAAAGTCAGCCACACCTACCTAAAACGGCTCGTTCTAATAGAGCTGTAGTCAAGTCCAGCTTTGTCGAGTCCAAGAGAAGTCCAAGACCAGGACTAGTCGAGACCGAGTCAAGACCGAGTCCAAAGAGGTTCGAGTCCAAGTCAAGTCCAAGTCCAAAAGTTTCGAGTCCAAGTCAAGACCGAGTCCAAATGAGAGGAAAAAAAAGGATCCTCTTCAAGACCACATACTTAACTATTGATAATGTATGTGATACGAGAGACAGCATATCTCCTATTCTAAGAAAATCATTTTACATTATTATTTGTAATGATCAAAAAGTATGTGCAAAGTAACAACTCTGTAGGACAGGGGTCTCCTAACTAGAACCTGGAGGGCCAATGCCCTGCAGAGTTTAGCTCCAACTGGCCTTAACACACCTATCCTATTATAGGCAGACATATCCACTGATTTGCATTGATTTTGCCTTTCTAATAGTCCTGCACGATATGAGGAAATTCTGCTATGTGTGATAACAGTGGAGT
>NW_015505964.1:283617-286046 GCF_001515645.1 Sinocyclocheilus grahami
TAACAAAATTGAAAGCTAAGCCAAGACGGAGAAATAGCTGATCATAGCTGTACAAGGATAGCCATTTTTTAAAATAAATTTAGTAGCAGAGCTACTGCAAAGGATTTTTAGTGCTGCAAATCCATTTCTCCTTTGCTGAAAATTCTGAGTCTTCATGAAGAGTGCAGGTCATAGTTGCTTAGCAACGGCAGACGCCACGGGAGCGCAAGCATAGAGCGCAGGCTACAGAGTGCTTTGGAAAGGAGGAGAAAGCGGCGCGCCTAGCGTTTTCCACACGTTTTCAGGCGCGACATGCAAATGTGGTTTCTTTTTGAAGGAGAAAAAAAGCATATTGCTGGACTTGGTCGAGACCAACGAGAACATTTGGCGAGTCCAATGACCAAGTCCGAGACAAGTCCGACTGCAAACACCAACGAGTCAGAGACAAGTCCGAGACGATAGAAAAATGTCCGAGACCGGACTCGAGTACTACAGCCCTACATTCTAACACCCCCCCACATATCTGCATCACTATGTGGGAAGATTTGCATGACACCGCCCAAATGTTCACGCAAAGAAAGGCGGCGTAACTTTTATTCTCGCTGTAGTTTTGTTGTTTCCGCCGCCATGTCGTGAAGATGCTGTGTGTTTCTTTGTGTGCCTTGCTCACTCTAACCCTTCCGCCATTCCTCACGCTAGCCCCCAGCCTCTGCTCACTGTGGGCCACGGTGTGACGCTGTTTCGTTGTGAAAGCGAAACTACTTTGTTTGGCCTTCCAAAAATGGACACGACTAGAAATCAGTGGTTAAGTTGTATTTACAACACTGTTCCAGAACACTTCAACCCAAATATTCGGATGTGTGCAGCACATTTTATGGAGGACTGTTTCCTGATCCTGGGAGAGTAGACTACAATGCTGGCTGTTCTGACTCAAAAGACTGTAAGTACGTCTTTTATATTCAAAGAGTTTTTATATTTTATATATTTAAAGCCAGTTTTTTGGGCAGTGTAGAGTAGTGCTTGTTGTTTGTCATTTCTCTGATTACAAATGCAGACATGGTTTTATGTTTACGCGGCTCAGTGCAACGCAACGCATAAAAAGACAGTATAAGTCATTATAATCCATAATTATGTCCCCACTGGATGCAACGAATGCCTCGTTTATAATAATCATGTTTTTTAATCATCGCTCCGGCCTGACAGGGCATCATCACAATATGGCAAGGGGCGTAACATTTCCGTCTCACGCTTGAGGTATTCGGCCAATCACAATGCATTGGATAGCTGGCCAATCACAGCACACCTCGCTTTTTCAGATCGATGAGCTTTGTAAAAATCTACGCGTTTCAGAAAGGCGGGGGCATAGAGGAGAAACAATAATGTACAGTATGTCAAAAATAATGTGTTTTTTTAACCTTAAACTGCATAAACACATTTCTTTACACCAAATACTGTTCTTTTTAGCAACATCATATTTAAAGTAGAAATAATTTCCCTTTGCTCCTGGATTAAACTGACAAAAGTTATCAACCATTCAGAATAGATCCACGCCTGACCGATGAAAATGCTACAATAATTTTTGTTGCGTTTTATTGGCTGTAAGTGAAATGCACCAGAATGTCTTTCAACAATCAAAGATGGAACTTGAATTTCTTTACAATGTAGGTTTATGCTAGAAATGTTTTGGAATGGGATATTTGTCTGATTTGTACATATAAATATCCTAGTCTGCCTAACTGCATCACTACATTGTACATACATTACAGGTCAAAGCCATCTGATGTTCCATTTATCTAAATAAATAGGCCTAAAATATATGGCTCTTAAATCACTTCTTATGAAAATTCAGTGTTGCCATATTTCGCATACCTCAACTGAATTGAGGTCATTTGTTTTATAATTTTATTACTGACTGTGTACTTGTCTTTTTTTTGCAAATTCAATTCAGTTTGAAATCAAATTTGAAATCAAGCTTCCTTGTGCTGTAAGCTTTTGCAACAAAGTTACCCTATTTTAAAGACAAATACACAGAATGAGCAAATGTTTAAGATTGAGATTTTTGTAATGGTAATTGATCAATATTTGTATGTAAATAAAAGCCTATATTAAAATATGTTCATCATATAAAGCGCATGCGTCTTTTTAGAAGACTTGGATTAAACCAATTTCAAAGCTTGAAATAATGATTGCCTTGAAAAAATGGATGGACAAAAAAAATTTAAATATTAAAATATCTATATGGCAGTATACATTATGTGTTAGTTTTGCCAATGGTATTGAAAATGATTAGTCGTCATGAACTCAAAAATGACCCTACTTACTTTTTAGTGCACATTACTAGTCTTGTGGTGAACAATTAAACCGTGCAAGTCAATACACTGAAAAAATTGTCTGCCGTTGTAATAGTTAATCAAAAACTGAAAATTGGCTTCTGCTCTGGAATGGCGTTC
>NW_015505964.1:286061-290821 GCF_001515645.1 Sinocyclocheilus grahami
TCTGGCAGAGCGTTAGGACCCAGAAGCGGTGAAGTGTGATATCAGATGTAATAAGCAGATATTCTTAATCACTCCTATCCAACCGTGAATCTGCTATGAGCAAGAGGTGGAGTGGAGGTTGCACCACAATAAAACCTCACCCTTTATTAAAAATTCCGTTTCACTTGGAAATACATCACAACACTGTGACTGAAGTCAGTTGCAGCTTCCGGTTCACGGGTACTTTGATATTTATATTTTTTGAGGTATAGAAGTTGGAAATTCCTGTATCATGACCACTAATTGACATACTTTTTCAATAAGATAAAAGTGGGTTTTGTTCAATGTAGCTATTATCCACATAGATCTTTGATATTAATATTTTTTGGTAATTCATTAAAGGGGTCATATGATGCAATTTAAAATTTTCCTTTCTCTTTGGAGTGTTACAAGCTGTTCGTGCATAGATAAGATCCCTAAAGTTGCAAAGACTAAAGTCTCAAACCCAAAGAGATATTCTTTATAAATGTTAAGACTCGTCCACGCCCTCCTAAAACGCCTCTTTTAAACACGCCCACACATGTCTACATCACGATTTGGGAAGGTTTGCATAACACTGCCCAAATGTTCATGCAAAGAAAGAAGGCATAACTTTTATCCTCGCTGTAGTACTGTTGCTGCCGCCATGTCGTGAAGACGCTGTGTGTTTGTTGTGAAAGCATAACTACTTTGTTTGGCCTTCCAAAAGAGGACACAACTAGAAATCAGTGGTTAAATTGTATTTACAACACTGTTCCAGAACAGCTCAACCCAAATATTCAGATGTGTGCAGCGCATTTTACGGAGGACTGTTTCCTGATCCTGGTAGAGTAGACTACAATGCGTCTGTGCACAAAGGCTGTTTCTATAAAGTGGGGCAATTCCAACTTTGCAAAGACAGTCTGGTGCTTCTGACTCACAGCCTATAAGTATGTTTTCATATTTAAAGAATTTGCCACTGACGATTCAAACGCGAGTTTTGAGTAGTGTAGAGTAGCGCTTGTTGTTTGTCATTTCTCTGATCACAAATGCAGACATGGTCTTCTGTTTACGAGGCGTGATACGCAATGCAACACATAAAAAGACATTAAAAGTCATTATAATCAGTAATTATGTCCCCACTGGATGCAACAAATGCTTCATTTGTAATGGGTTTTATTGGTTTTGTCTCGTCGTGCCGGGACACGGCATCACAATATGGTAAGGGGCGTAACATTTCCGTCACATGCTTGAGGTATTCGGCCAATCACAACGCACACTAGATAACTGGCCAATCAGCGTACACCACGCTTTTCAGACCGATGAGCTTTGTAAAAATCGATGCGTTTCGGAAAGGCAGGGCATAGAGGAGCAACAATATTGTACATTATGTGGAAAATAATGTGTTTTTTTAACCTTAAACTGTATAAACACATTGCATTACACCAAATACACCAAATAATGTTTTTTTTTTAGAAACGTCATATGAGCCCTTTAAATATCGCTGGCTAAAAAGTATTTAGTGACTAGTACTCTTGAGTATTTTTTGAAAGGAGTACTTTGTACTTTTACTTAAGTACTGTTTTGACACCAGTACTTTTACTTGTAATTGAGTATTATTCAGCAATGTAACAGTACTTGTACTTGAGTACAAATTTTCAGCACTCTTTCCACCACTGGTAGCAAGTTCCTGTACTTGCTTGCAGCAGCAGCAATAACCTACAACTACAGCAATATCCAACAGCAGCAGCAATTCAGCAGCAGCGTAGCAGATCTATTCCGCCAAGACCAAATACATTAACATTGTCATATCCATCACCATGCTAAAATCTTCCGAGAGTTGTCATGATTAAAATATATTGTAAGAGCAGACTGATTGCTATAAAAAGAGGGAAGAAGCGCTTCCAATGATTGTGTTCTTGTTAGCAATGGTTAACTCCAAAGAAACACATGCAGCCATCATCGCTTTGCATCAAAATGGCCTCACATGCAAGGAAATTGCTACAAAGAATATTGCACCTGAAAGAACCCTTTAACGGATCATCAAGAACTTTAAGGAGGGAGGTTCGACTGCAGTGAAGAAGTCTTCAGGACGTCCCAGAGTGTCCAGCAAGCACCAGGACCGTCTCCTCCTGAGGAGTCAGCTATGGAATCGTGTCACCACCAGTGCAGATCTCGATCAGGAATGGCAGCAGGTTGGTGTGAGAGCATCTGCACGCACAGTGAGGCGCAGACTTTTGGACAATGGCCTGGTGTCAAGAAGGGCAGCAAAGAAGCCACTTCTCGAAAAACGTCAAGGACAGACTGAAATTCTGCGGGAAGTTATTTTCTCTGATGAAGCTCCCTTCCAACTGTTTGGGACATCTGGAAAATTGATTTTTTCAGAGAAGAAAAGGTGAATGCTATATTGAATGCTTTTCAACCAAGGGAGTGGGTTCTCTCATAATTGCCCCTTTGGGTGGTCAGTCATTGGGAAGAAACCAATTGGTATTTTTTTTCCTAATTAAGGTGATCACCCATTGTCTATAAAGAGGTGTATAAAGAGAATCTTATTAGGTTTGTGCCCAACGAAGACCTGATGGTAGAAACAAGTAAAGTTTTAGTAAAGTTCTTTGGAGCAGTTATATCAGTGTGCTGACATTTGTTTGTTGTTTGCCATGTTTTTTTCTTGCTCCTGAGCCCTAGTTGGGTTGTGGGATGTGAACACCTTTTTTTGTATTTTTAATTTAGTTTTTGTGTCTGTTTTTTAGTTCTTTTGGGACCTCATGCGTGGAGTTTGAAGAGCTTCTCTGTTGGGCACTAGGGGAATTGGTGCCAACTCCACACCTGAACCAGTCATAAGATAACATTCTGTGAACAATTCCTGTGTCCAATGCCTTCATTTGGCAGGAGGGGGAGAAAATAACCACTCTAATTTTGATACTTTGTGATACTTAATGAGTACTGTTGTTCATCCCTTCATCCCGTACATGAGAATGGATTAGGTTGTCCGCCATTTCTTCTCTCCGATTTCGCTGAGTTTGCCAATCAGTGTCTGGCTGCTGCTGCAAAAGAAGGTTTTAACCTGCTGAGGCAGAGGAAATCTGGGGCTCCTGAATGAAATTTACTTTCTCTCCATCAGACAGTCCAGTAAGTCCCAGCCAAAGAGCTTGCTCGCGACCACTGCCAGGCCTATGCTGCAACTGCAGCTCTGCACAGCACCCGTCAGTGCATCACTGTCATGATATGTGGTGATACTGATGCTTCAGTGATTGGTCATGCCAAGGCAATATCCAGAGTGAAATACCAAATGAACGATTAAAAGAAAACCTGTATGGAAGAACTGTAGAGAATGCTCCGGTTACTAACGTGTAAAGGGTTACCTTTGAGTATGAGAGTTACCTTTCTATAGGGAACACTCTGGTTACTAACGTAAACGTTCCCTGAGAAAAACGAACGAGCGTTGTGTAACTAGATGCTATAAGCTGTAGGTTTGGGTACTGAAACCCGGTACCAATATGGCACCGGTACCTATGCAACCGGTATGTACTAGAACCGAATCTGAACGCAGATTTCGGTGCCTCATTTCGGTGCCATGCCTGAGCGATCGATTGAAATATTTGTCCTCTGGTTCTCCGAAACGGACGTAAGAAGCATCATCACTGGCACCGCACATGAAAAATAATTTCCTGACTGAGAAAATGCACGTGAACTCTAGTCAGAAAGCTCTACTAATACAAATCCAACACATCTTTGTAGTATGTACTACACATCATGTAGTAGTGTCCATGTTGTTTTCACATTCCGACTTAAAAGCACAACTCTGGAAATGAGAGCATTCAAGGAGCACGTGAATGGAGTAATTACACTTGCTCTGATGGCAGCAGGTAGCCTTCCCTTAACTAAGCTAAACATGCTTAAATTAAAATGCCTAAAGCTAAACCTCCCTTGTATTCACATTTCTAAACATGTTGTCCAACAAAAGAGAAAATTATAACCTTTTTACTCCACAACACCAGTCAAATGCCTCCTTTTGTGATCTGATGAGGCTACTTGTCACAGAATGAGGCAGAAAATATGTTCCATATGCTACTTTAAAAAGAATAAATCGATTAGCAATAGATTATAAATTAGAGTGACCATACGTCCTCTTTTCTCCGGACATGTCCTCTTTCTGGATCTACAAAAATGTGTCTGGCCGGGATTTCTTAATTGCCCAAAATGTCCGGGATTCGACTGTTTTCTTAATCCCACTCCCGCTGAATCTCTGACCATTGCCGCCTGCTCCCGCAACGTGTTTCGCTCCAGCGATATTCGTGTCCACTCATTTAAACATTCTAATATTATGTATAATATTGGTGCATCAGGGAGCCGCTCTCAGGATGCGGTGTATTTAAATATTGTTGAATGAGCGTTTGCGCTGTTTACTTTCACTTTCGATTTCACAATCACACGCACTCTGTGTAAAGGGAGCACATCTTACAAGATCATATATTTGTCAATGAGCTCAGGATCTGTTGAGCAGCAAATACTCAAGCATGGTCTTGTCTGTCATCTCTCCTTATTCTCGACCTGTGATCAGTCAAAGCTGACTCCGGCAGCTCTTTTTGGATGCAGGGTTGCCAAGTCTGCGTTTTTTTCACAGAATTGGGCTACTTTTAATCTGTTGCCATGGGTTGACTTTCCCAAGTGGGTTAAAGGTTTGAAATATTGCATTAATTACATTTGACTGAAATGCTTGTATTGATACATTTTGCATTCTACCTATGATAAAACTTTCATGG
>NW_015505964.1:290896-302604 GCF_001515645.1 Sinocyclocheilus grahami
AAAAACTTGACCCTCTAACATTTGCACTCTCTGTTCTATTTCTATTCTAACTAAATTCTAAATTATATTCTAAAAAAGAGCCTCTAACACTAGCATTCTCAATTCTTTCTCTATTCTTTCCACTTATTTTCTTTTTTTATTTATTATAAATAATGACCTTGTAACACTAGCATTATCTGTTCTTTTTCTGTTCTATTGAATTGTTTTATTTTGATTTAAAAATGACCCTCTGACACTAGCATTCCCTATTCTTTTTCTATTCTTTCTACTTGTTTTCTTTTTATTTATTATAAAAAAATATATAAATAAATAAAAAATAAAAACCTTGCTACGTACACTGTTAGGTGAATCCCCACCCACGAACCCCACCCCTACTGTCCTTTTTTTGGAAAACTAAAATATGGTCACCCTATTATAAATATACTTAATTATTATGAAAATACCAGAGATGGCTTAAATAACACAGATAAACTATATTGTCGCAGTCGAGTGTTTATTGTCTTTGTTTTATCATTCAAAATGTTTATATGTTCTGTTTACTCAGTTACAGATATAATAGTGATGCCTTTGTCCATATAAGGGATTTCCTGGAGGGTCATGAGTTCTCTACTTCTGTGACTGGATATGTGGATTTTCTGTGCGAGGGCGCCCTCTGGCGTCCAGTATGAATGAAACAGGCATCATGTGTTTTTAATGCTAATGGCCAATCCATAATTTTTGGGGGGGAATTTTAATTAATTAATTTATTTTTTAATAAGTATCGGTTCAGGCACCGTTTAGGCATGAAAACCGTTTTAAAAGTATCGATTTGGCACCGGTATGATCCCCAACCCTAATAAGCTGCACGCAAATCGATGACTGTCGCTTCAGTCGAGTGATTCTGATGAGATGGCGCCATTGGTGTGTGCAGCTACACAAACGTGAACAAATCAGGCTTCAGTACCAGAGTAAAACAGGAGTTTTCCCATAGGTCGTCTAAGACGACACAACAAGAGTTACCTAGGGAACTGTTCCACAACCATTCCAAGAACATCAAGCACTGTCTGTTGAATAAAATTCAAAACAAACAAAAGGGAAGACAGACTGCTCTTCCAAATTGGTTTTAGAGTATGTTCGATTAAAACTTTATTAGGAAAAGTCAGACTGTATTACCTCTGGTGATGGTAGGCACTGAAGCGGCTTGTCATTGAGAGGTTTGTTGAGCAGTTTCTCCCCCAGAATTGAATGCAGCTGCTGGGCCATGATAGTCTGCTGCTCCACACAGCAGTGGTTCTCCAGAGACAGAATAAGAGGATATGGAGAAGTCTAGAAAATAAGCATATGTTCAAGTATGCATATGTATTTATTGGTTTAATGTATTTATTTTGTTATAAAGGAGAAGGAAAAAGGAAAACCACTCAAAACTGTTTAGGGAAAAATAGCATAGCAATAATGTTATTTCTTTTTTAATGCTCATTTTATATATATATACTGTATATATATATATATATATATATATATATATATATAGACATTTCTCCTTTATCAATAATTTAAATTATTTAAACCATTTGATTTAAATGGTTACGCACACATTAGATTTTCAAATAGGTACCCAAGGTTATCTAATAAACTACTAATTTGTCTAATCAAAAAGGTCTGATGAAAAAACAAAAAAGCATACAAATACATACTTTCTTGTTTTTCTGTAAAACTATCTGAACCTGCAATTTTGCTTCTCAAGTATCTAAGGAAATGTAGATATTATTTACTGGAATACAAATATAAAAGCATCACCCAGCGAGCTGAAGGTAAAGAGCCACTTCCTGTGCTCACCCTGAATGCATATTCAGCGATGACCTTCAAAACCTCGCTAAATGGCACTTTGGATGTGAGGGTGTGTCCATGGTAAATAACTGGCTTCTTTTCCCCATCCCAGCAGTCCAGTTCCACACAGCGACAGCCTTGACTCAGAGCTCTGCACCACAAACAAACATGAACACTTTTACATTATTTGCTCAATATTAAGCCCGAGACACACTGCACGATTTTCAGCTGTCCCAGATGAAAGATTGGCATCGTGAAACAATCGTGGCGATTGCTGTGATCGTGGCTGCTAATCGGTGGTTTTATATCGTACAGTGAGAGAGGACATAAGAGGACATTCCTTTTTCGCCACTTCAACCAGCACACATAAAAACTATAACTGCCAAAGTGTGATTCATCATGCTTTTTTTGTTTACCACTAGCGCATGCTAATGATGTTTTATTCTTCTATAGTAATGTGAGTCGTAGCCTACGAGTCAATAGGTGTCATCATTGTACAGTCTGCACACATGTTGTTCCCAAGTTTATCAGATCCATGTCGCACAGTGTGATTTGCAATGATCTTATAGGATTGCTAAAATCATGCAGTGTGTAGAAGGCTTTAGAGAAAGCATTTTTTTTCTGTCTTTATGCAAAACATTACAATAAATAGGTAATCTTGTCTAGTATGCATGCAAATGTGTATGCATTATCTACTAAAAGGACCAGCACTGTCTTTTTTAATATATATGTGAGCATTGTACCTGATATAAGCGTCAATGCTGCTCTCGCCAATGAGCTGGTCTTTAGTGAGGTAGGTGTTGTGTGAGGAGGAGATAAAGTAGTGACTGAGTGGACGGCTCATGTCCTGGTAGACTCTGCCATGCTCTGGGTTATACACATCATTCTCCTTAGACAGCATGTACATAGTGAAACCATTGGGCGTCATAAACTGGTTCTTCTGGGCTGCATGGGACAGAACATAGTTGCATCTTTAGGCTCAAAAATCACAAGCCTGATAAACAATGCACACTGCAATAAAACGGGTTCCCTTCCGAGGGAACTTCGAACTGCGTCCTCTAGGGCTCACTATGGGGAACGCCTTCGGCGCGACCGGTGTCTGACGCATACATCTAAACATGACAATGATATTGGCCGGTGACAGCCTATGACATCACTACCGGCACGACCACAGTATAAAAGGGCGCCGGTAGAATGCATCATCCTCTTCTTCGTCTTCACGACTGTTTGTTTGGAGTTGCATACTGGTGAGAACATCGATTCTGTTCGTTGTTATCATGGTGAGCACTAGCACTAGCAAGGCATTTAGGAAGTGTGTGGATCCGTGTCAGCGTTATCTGACACCTGATGACACTTGCGATCTTTGTGTTTGGGCTTTCTCCTTGATGCGCCGGTTTCTCCTTCTGAACTTTTCGGCACTTCCGTTGAGACGGTTGACGGGAAGTTTAAGGAGGCGAAGGCGCGTTTAGCTGCTTTTAAGTCCTTCATTCCACGAAGGCCCAGGTCTCAGCCCGAACAAAGGGGTCCTGGCCCGTCTTGGTCTAAGGATCAAAGACAGGTCCAGAAAGCTAGTGTCGCAACTCGCACCCCTCCTCCACCTGCGGGCAGGTCTAGAGGACCTGGAATTTGCGCACTTTCAAAAATCCTGTATGGTAAGGGTTATGCGCTGTAGCCTCATTCCCTTTCTATGAGTTGGTTAGGCCCCGGTTTTCACCTTGGGCTCCACTCAACCTATGTCTCCCTGTTGGAGATAACGGTATTTCTAAATCCATATCTATGGTAAGTGCTTACGCTAGTTCTCTGTGCACTTTCTAAGTCCACATTCATGGCAAGTGCGCACGCCAGCCTTTGTGCACTTTCTTAAAAGCCTTTATGGTAAGGGTGACGCATTGTTGCCTCGTCCCCTTTTTCTGAGTTGGCTCTGGCCCCGGTTACCTTGGGCCCCACTCTCTGCATATTCACTTTCTAGACAGGGTGTTACTACTAAGTTTCCCTGGGTATCTTGAGATCCTTGGTAGCTAGTTCTTAGAGCAGGTGGTCTCTGTTTGACAGGCCAGGATATTTACATTACATTTACATTTAGTCATTCAGCAGACGCTTTTGTCCAAAGCGACTTACAAATGAGAACAATGGAAGCAATCAAAATCAACAAAAGAGCAATGATTTGCAAGTGCTATAACAAGTCTCAGTTAGCTCAATGCAGAACACATAGTATTTATTTTTAATTATATAATAAATAAAAAGAAAACAGATAGAATATAAAAAGATTAGATAAACTAGTGTTACTTTAAAAAAAAAGAAAACAAGCAGTAAATGAATAGAATGCAAGGCTAAAAGGCTTTTTTAAAGAATATAATTTTCAAATTAATTAATTGAGAACAGCACTCAAATCCAATCTAGTGACATCATGAAAACTCATTTGATATGGGATATGGGGTTGTAAGTAGCCCTGATATTCGGCCTTTTCCACTTAAAGAAATCCTTGGTTATTTTTTTATTCCAGGCTTGAGCTTTGCTCTGGGCTCGGGCTTTATACAAGCCAGCCCTTAACAGGTAAGTTTGGTGCACAGCTCAGGCCTTTGGCCGTAGGGGGTTATGTGACAGCCGTCAAACGTCCTAGGGGCAGTTCCTTTGACTTGTTGAGTTGGTAATTAGTGCTCGCCTTGGTATCGGCATGCTCTCCCCTCACCATGGCAGGGTGGCTATACCGTTCCCCATAGCGACCCCTAGAGGATGCAGTTCGAAGTTTCCTCAGAAGGGAACGAGACACTGCATCCTCTAGTCTCCTCGCCATGCTTCGGACGTAAGCTTCAAGTCAAGTCAAGTCAAGTCACCTTTATTTATATAGCGCTTTTAACAATACAGATTGTGCCAAAGCAACTGAACAGCATTAATTAGGAAAATAGTGTCAATAATGCAAAATGACAATAGTAAACACTCATTTTTCAGTTAAAGACAGTTCATCATTGAATTCAGCGATGTCAACATCCAGCTCAGTTCAGTTTAAATAATATCTTTGCAATTATGTCAACGATAACGCTGGAAATGAAGTGCCCCCAACTAAGCAAGCCAGAGGCGACAGCGGCAAGGAACCAAAACTCCATCGGTGACAGAATGGAGAAAAAACCTTGGGAGAAACCAGGCTCAGTCGGGGGCCAGTTCTCCTCTGACCAGACGAACCAGCAGTACAGAAAAATCAATATAAGACGTAATAATACGTGTAATATAAGACGTGAATACCCCAGCTTCAGACGAAGAAGCGTATGACGTGTTCTACCGGCACCCTTTTATTCTGTGGTCGCGCCGGTAGTGATGTCATAGGTTGTTACCGGCCAATATCATTGTCATGTTTAGATGTATGCTTCAGACACCGGTCGTGCCGAAGGCGTTCCCCATAGTGACCCCTGGAGGATGCAGTGTCTCGTTCCCTTCTCAGGGAACCATGGTTACATACGTAACCTGAGACGTTTTTAAACCTGTCTTGGAGCATCCCCAGCACTGCACATTTTGTATTCTTCCCTCATCTAACACACCTGATTCAACTCATCAGCTCATTACTAGAGACTGCAAGACTTGGGTGTGTCCAATAAGGGAGACATACAAAATGTGTAGTGTTAGGGGTGCTTCAGGACAGGTTTGAAAGCCCCTCCAATAAAATAGTACTGATTATTACTGTAAAATAAGAGGTCATTCAAATTTATTCTGTGTTTTTATCACTGAAAATTTAGAGGGTTTCTACCAAGGTGTGTGTGTTAAAATCATAGTAAGCAAAGTGTGAATACCCCATTCATTGAGCTCATAGGTAAGGATGAGGCTCTCAGCATGTACAAGCGTGTGGTCTTCACCCTGGTCTTTCAGGAATTCACGCAAATCCACAGTGGACAGGATGTAACCATTAGCAGAGTACTGCTGAAACACTGCATCTAGCTCAGGCCGACGTAGTAGCTCACGACAAAAAAGCTCAATCTCCTCATGTTCAAGTCGTCCGTCTGCTGATTTATCACACTTCTGATATGCAAAGACATATATAAAGCAAATTAAGTTCTTCTCATTTAAAGTACAAAAATGTGCATGTATACAGTATTGTTATTTCATATTCTTAAAATCCATTTTGTCTTTAGTGTTCATTATTGTCTGTTGTTTTTTCAGCATCATAGGCAGATTTGTTCTGTGATTAAAGAGATTTTATTCAAAACATCCCAAAGTAGGTCAAGTGCTGCCAGGGAATAAAGGCTGACCTTGAAGAGGCTGACAGCATTTTCTTCACTCAGGTCTATGTTGATCATCTTGAAAAGGGTCTGGACCTCCTCATATGACATCTTGCCATCATGGTTCATGTCAGCTTGTTTCAGGTAGCCATCGATCCAAGTGAGAGCAGTCAAGGGTTTAAACATATAAAAAAACAGCCCTAGTTTAAATATGTTGTGATGTTCATTAGTTAGGGTTGTGGCTATATTTTGTTTATCATATACGAAAACGAGGCTGTGAGGGGCATATACAGGTATACAGTCAATTCAATAAATTGTTCAGTGACTATTTGCACAAAACATGTTTTTGCGTTTAAAAAAATGAGAGATGCAGTAGAGTAAAATAGAAATTAACATAGGGTCGGGGATACATTTTTAAAACTCAAATTTCATTTAACTTGACAAGTTTTCCAGAGGTCTTTTTTCTTTTCAGTGTTGCATATGCTGAATAATCTACACCCAAGTACATACATAATCGGCCTCATAACCGTGATCAGAACTTCACCTTCCCAGCCTTGTTTTCATCCATTTCGTACCCAACTACCCAACTTTCATATCCTACAAATTACAATAAAATATTTATTTTAATTCTACCTTCTTACATTTAAACTGCAATTCTGTCAAATTCAGGAATTTAAAAACATTTTTCAATTAATCTCTGATGGAACACAAAGCTGACTGATAAATATATCAACATTTGTTCCCTACTGAAGGAAAGAAATGCTAGAAAAAAACAACAACTATTAGCCTGAAGCTAAAGAGAAGAGTAACTAAATCCCTACAAAATAACAGTAAGGACTTCTCACTTGTCATTTTACAGATTGATAAACTGGGACTGTAGATTAAAACTGAATCTGATTATCTGCTAAAGGATATTTGTCAAGTTTCTCTTTCTGGGTCATGTTATTGACTCTGCCTTGCAGGGTTTGAATGCCACGGACCCAGTGCTTGGCTTCCTCTTTTGTGTCACACTGGAGATCCAAGCTCTTCCTTCCTCCCTTGAACACAATGGTAAGACACTGCTCTTCTGGAAGTGAGGTGGCCAGGTTTCTCAACGTCTCAGACTTACAACCCTCCTGCACACACTCCACTTCCATCACAGAGACTAAAAGGAAAAGAGGTATGTTTATTTGATAAAACTGGCTTGGTATAATCAAACATTTAAATTGATATTGTTAATATTGACAGTAGCACACAAATAAGGAAACAAATAGTGACTGAGCCAAAACACAGACCATGTATAATTCAGTAGACCAAATAAGCCCAAAACCTCTCAAATTAGAAAATGCCCATGCCAGTGTGCAGGAGGTAGACAGCAGTGGCCTAGAACATACAGTATAGATTATTTACTCCAATATGGTCTCCATATTTGTGTCCTGTCAGCTGTTTAATTTACTTTTTATACAAAATAAATGGCTGTGACACTAAACCTAAATGTCAGCTATATTAACAGTAAATGTTATACTGATTAATAGAGCAAACCTTACATGGCCAGTGTTAACAGAGATTTGTTTTATGGTGGAAATCACCTGATCTTTATTTATCACTGTACTGCAGATAGAAAGCAATTGTAAATAATCTTTTAGTGGTTTATCTCCACGCTATAGTGCCAAAACAAAGAATTGATTATAAACCAATTACAAACATTATATTATGCTTAACAGATCATTAGTTAATATATATTCAAATAGCTAGAAGCATGAAATATTGTGCTTGTTAATGTTTACAAAAAAAACTAATTAAACACTACCTAATGATTAACAGATCATTATTTCATGTAAAATAAAATGCTTCCAAATGTCATTAAACATTCGATTTATGTGATCATGCACATCTTGAAAATCTACAAATGATTTTAAGAGATGTTATACAATGATTAAAAGCTTTTGTTAATGTGCAACACTGTGATAGTGTGATACAGGTAAGTGCCAGGTTTGGTGGTATGGTTAGGTTTAAGGATTGGTTAAGGGTGTTATGAATTATGTAAAGGTGTCAACAGTGCACAGGGGTCAATTTGATTACTATAATGGAACATGGTTCAAGCTGTTTATATTACATTATTTTGATAAGTAAACAAGCATTTTCTTGAAAAATTGATCTGTTTTCTCCTGTTGATGTATGGTTCAAGGGATATCCTATATATACAGTAATATACTAATATAAGTGCTGAGGAAATAAAAACATGTTTTGCACCCAAATTACAATGTGTTTTATGTCTTTAGCAAGCATTTAGCTAAACATAACTAACCACCTTTTACACAAACATTGTTACAGCAGTCTCAACTTTAGATTGGGTACTGCAAAAACATGAACAAATGATTAACTAATTATTTGTAAAGATGAGTAAATCGGGTGAATTCAGGTCATTTGGGACAATTGACGATATTGATGACTGCTTATATAGGTACTAACGATTAGTAAATGTTTGTAAACATTTACAAATGAGGAATAGTTTCCACTTTAGATTGGGTACTGCAAACAAGCATAAACAAATAACTAATAAATTATTTGTTAAGATGTGCAAATAGTAGAAGTCTACACAACAAACAAAACCCAAAATATATGACTTTTACAGACTGATTATGAGTAAATGAATAATATATTAACAAGAATAGTTTGTGAAGTGCTTAAAATTACTAATTAAGCTATGCTTTCGAAACATTTGTCAATTTAAAAAAGAGCATTAGGTAATATATGAACTGCAGTTTAATGACATTTGTAAACATTTCAGTTTCTATGATACAATGATCTGTTAATCATTAGGTAATGTTTAATAAGTACAATAGTAAACATGAACAAGCATATTATCTCATATTTCTAGCTATGTGAATATATGATAACTAATGATCTGTTAAGCATATATATGTTTGTTAATGATTTTTAATGAACGTTATTATAAAGTGTTACCTAAATAATTTTCTGATAAGTAGCATATAAACTGAAGACATTAAAATAAGAGCTGATATTTTTAGGCAAAAGGCAACTGCAACAGCAAAGAAAAAAAATAATTTTAGTTTATTAGCAAACATTTAATGCTTATAAGTTTCTCTTTCATAGTTGAAAGGACACTTAAGAGGAGAATATACTTCTTTATTTTACTTCTTTATCTTTTTTTTTATTTTATTTCACAACAATACAATGCTAAAATACTGCATTACATGCCAATGTTGAGCATTCAACAATGGGAAAAAAGGCCCTTTTTAAGTTTTTTAAGGCCCTAAGTGGTTCAATCCCAGGGATACTGGGTATCTCAATGCAGCTCCATGTCCAAATTGTTGAATCCTACCCATTTTTAATGGTCAAAATCCAAATGTGATTTTTGTGTTTTTATCCAGTCGACTGTTGAAATATGCAAATAATAATAGTAACCCAGTGTTTAGGAATGTACAGTGTGACACGTCAGATTATGAATAACCAGGATTAATAATTTACTGAGGGTTTAGAATTATTAGTGTTAATTATTTCAAGTGTGAGAAGCCTTAAATGATTCAAAGTTTGAGGTACTATCAGTGATTCTGCCAAATATAACCTGGAACAAAGTTTGTAGTTCGGGAAGAAGGAAGCGGGAACCGGCGAACATTTAAACACTTTAATAAAGTAAACAAACACAAAATGAAAGTAAAGTACCCACAAGACTGCGCTCTAACCCCCCCACCCCCGTTCGTAGGTCGGGACGGAGGAGGCGGGAACCGGTGAACATTCAAACAAAACTTTAATAATAAAATAAACACAAAACAGCGCGACAGCCCCTCGCGGACGACTGTCGTGCACAAACAGAACCAAAACACAAAAAGTCTTGCACTGTCGTCACTCCTCCTTTTATCCTTCCGGAGCTCCTCCGTGGGACTCGAGACCGGTGAGTGGCACAGGTGTCGTGCATTATCACTTATTCCACTGCCCTCGCTCCGTTTCCACATCTCTCAGCCCTGCCCCCACTCAAAAATTTAAAAAACGCCTTAGGCTCATTTTTTTGGTTTGACATGCTGCGTTAAAAACTGGCCGACCAATGAGATTGGCGCTTTTGTTCATGTGCCTGGAGCTGCTGAAGTTACAGTAAAACACGACTTGGTGGCGCTCAAGAACAAAACGGTCTTGCCGAGCACACATTGATACCTAACGACAAAGAGGAAGTAAGTAGACCAAGAAGATGCATCGAGGCAAGATGAATGTAGAGCTGCTGGTCTCATTGGTGTCTGAACACAAAGGACTTTATGACAAACATCGGCAACTACAAAAATCTCGATAAGAGGGAGTTGTTATGGAGAGGAATTGCAGATTTGATGTGTCCGATGTGGGTATTTCTGTTTTTCAGTAAGCACCATCTAATGTCAGGGAGTGAATTTGCACGTTCACTCAGCTCATTGCCAGCAAAAAATCGCTTGGGAATGAACACAAAAGACGCGTCGAAAAACTTTGGCGATAAGGGTGCCAATCGATAATCGTCCCGGTGTGTACGAGGCTTTACAGTGTTTTCTATCACAATAAGTGTGAAGTTGTTCAGTTTGCATTCAGTCATTTAAGACTGAATGTTCTTCACTCGTTTGAGAATGTAGAAAGACCATTTAATAGACCTTTATCACAGTGGAATTGAATACCGGAAGTGCTCGTCAAAGCAGTGTATTAGTACTTGATTACTTATTAGTATCAATTTTCATTCTGTAACTACCTTAAGGGTGGCCATATCATATGGGACACATCCTGGCCAAGATTTTTATATTGTCTAAAACATCCAAAGTAGTTTGACCTATAACACGCAGGTATTGTATATAATCGACCAATCGTGGCGCGTGAGAAGGTGAGATCTACAGAGAACGATCAAAGCGATGCAAAAACGTGCACGTGTTTGTTTGTTCTTTCGACTTGAAGCGTTGCTGCGCACTGATCATTGAATGACACCAAAGTACCGCGAGAGTGATTCGAAAGCATAAAGAGCTGTCTGCTCTGCTCTCTATAGCTCTCGTGAACAGGGACGTGCACAGACATTTTGAGGGGCAGGGGCTCAAGTAGAAAAAAGGGCACTTCACATATTTATTTACATTTTTTTCTAAACAAAACGTTAAATATATTAGGGGTGTGCGATATTGACAAAATATATCTCAATATTTTCTGGGACTTTTATCGATGCTGGCATGTTTCTAACATTTACATTTAGTAATTTAGCAGACGCTTTTATCCAAAGCGACTTACAAATGAGGACAATAAAAGCAGTCAAAACGAACAAAAGAGCAACAATATATACAGTGGGGAAAAAAAGTATTTAGTCAGCCACCAATTGTGCAAATTCTCCCACTTAAAAAGATGAGAGAGGCCTGTAATTTTCATCATAGGTATACCTCAACTATGAGAGACAAAATGAGAAAAAAAATCCAGAAAATCACATTGTAGGATTTTTAAAGAATTTATTTGCATATTTATTTACATTTTTTTCTAAACAAAACGTTAAATATATTAGGGGTGTGCGATATTGACAAAATATATCTCAATATTTTCTGGGACTTTTATCGATGCTGGCATGTTTCTAACATTTACATTTAGTAATTTAGCAGACGCTTTTATCCAAAGCGACTTACAAATGAGGACAATAAAAGCAGTCAAAACGAACAAAAGAGCAACAATATATACAGTGGGGAAAAAAAGTATTTAGTCAGCCACCAA
>NW_015505964.1:302723-305099 GCF_001515645.1 Sinocyclocheilus grahami
ATATATATATATATATATATGCACAAATTACATGAGTTTCTGATTCCGCCTTGCAAATTAATGTCCCTTTACGATTCCTATCTAGCTACATGCTCTAATGCATTAGTAGGCCACTGTTAGAAGGTTGTTTTCTGTGGCCACAAAAATATCCTTTCTTAGAGTTGATATGAATTTACACTAAATGTTCGCTGGACGAACAGATTGGTTGCATAATATCCATATTCAAAACGTAATAATCACTTTAATGTAGCTTGCGCCAACAGTTGTACACGGAAGCAGCTCTGGGCGGCTGACGTATGAGGTCGGCATTGCGCATGCACCACTCAGAAGTGACGCCTTCACAGAAGAAGATCACAGAAGAAACGCCTGCTTCTACATCACTGCCTATTTAGCCCTGCCCACCAATTCACGCACATAGAGGCTCAATTACGAGAGAGGCAAACGTAAACGAGAGAGGCAAACGCTGTACAGTGCCAAGTTGTGGAAAAACACAGTCTTTGCTTTGCCTTCCTTCTGATCCCAACATTAGGAAAGATTGGATTAACTTTATTTTTTATTAAATTCCAGACCGCATCAGGAAGAACTTGGTCCTTTGTTCACTTAATTTTTACTGTGGATTCGTTTACAAACAAGGCACAATTCGAAGCAAAAGAAAGATTTAGAAAGATTTAAACTAAAAGACGATGCTGTGCCGACTACATTGGATCTGACAGTAATGTCGCACCACACAAGTGTAACAATTTTTATTACGTAGTCACTATTGCTTTGTCTTTTATTACAGATCATTTGATATGTACTGAGTATTTATGCGTTTTTAACCTAAATCAGAACAGCGTCCATCAATGAAGGATGTAGGCTGTCAAACATACACAACTGTTAGCCAATCATACCAGTGGGTGTATACTTCTGAGTCTACAATCCGTCACGCCTATTCAAACGGAGCATTCCGATGAAGGGGGTCAAAGCAGGACAGAAAATAGGCTATATATTATAAAGCTTTTTGATGTAAAATCTTGATAATATTATAAGTGGACCTCAGAGAACAGTACAAAATAAAAAAATAAAAAAACATTTATATAAAAATGGATAATTCATTTAATTTAAAATGGAAAATGTAATTTATTTATGAATTATATTGTCATCTTTATGAAAATAAAACTGAAAAATATAGAGCCCATTTTATTGGTATTTAAATAGTATAAGCTTATGTTGAACTTTATTCTTGTATATACAGGTGCTGTATTAAGCAGTACATAAATTATTGCATGAAAAATATTTCTGTTACCACTTGTAAATGTCTAAATATCTTGTTTATTTGACAAATACATCTAACAACTTAATCTGCAATAAAGACAGCAAACACCATGCGAGAATCAGGGAAGTCAGAAAGTGTACTACTTCAGTGTGGCATTTTCAACTCCTTCCTTGACTTTAAACGGTAAATCCCGCCAATCGGTAAGTTCGTTTGAGATACCAGAGATGCCTCGCTTTGAATAAAGACGAGTAGACAGCGACAGGCATCCTCTAACCATATTTGTGGCAGATGTACAAGCGTCTGGGTGAACTCCATGCCGGTAGCGCTAGTACTCCACTATGCTGACAGAAGTAAGCATACAGCGCTTTGACGCAGAACAGAAGTCTCGTGACATCACTGTGAAAAAAGTCTATTTAGTAAGGAATATTGATTTCGAGGCAGTTCAAGATGGTCCTCTAGCAACATGTGAGTCGATCTGCTATGTAAGCTCAAATAGTGATATTAGCTTCTAGTGCAATCAGAAAAATATTTTTTTCAACTTATAACATCAATCAGTTGCCAATTGTCCTTCTACCAGTGAGCGACACAATGGGCAAGTCGGAAAAAATAAAAAAAAGTTGAGTGCTTCTCATGTGACTGCTAACTCTGCTATCAAAACCAATTTGAAAACCTTGCTGCAGGTGTAGCGCTCGGACAAATCAGACACATAATTATTCATTATATTTAACAAATAATCCAACAGACCCTCTCACCCAACAACCAGACTGGGAGCCGAGACGTCTGTGAACGACCCCCAGGCCCCTGGTTACCAAGACACGTCAGCCAGACAAACTTTACGACTTTAAAGGGGTCATATGATGCTGCTAAAAAGAACATTATTTTGTGAAATGAAATGTGTTTATGCGGGTTTAAGGTTCAAAAAACACATTATTTTCAACATACTGTACATTATTATTTCTCCTCTATGCCCCGCCTTTCTGAAACGCGTCGATTTTTACAAAGCTCATCGGTCTGAAAAGCGAGGTGTGCTCTGATTGGCCAGCTATCCAGAGTGTTGTGATTGGTCGAATACCTCAATCGTGTGACTGAAATGTTACACCCCTTACCATATTGTGATGCCC
>NW_015505964.1:305109-309613 GCF_001515645.1 Sinocyclocheilus grahami
AGTGCTACTCTAGACTGCTCAAAACTTGCATTTGAATCGTCAGTGGCAAATTCTTTAAATATAAAAAACGTACTTACAGTCTGTGAGTCAGAACAGCCAGCATTGTAGTCTACTCTACCAGGATCAGGAAACAGTCCTCCATAAAATGCACTGGACACATCTGAATATTTGGGTTAAACTGTTCTGGAACAATTTGTAAATACAACTTAACCACTGATTTCTAGTCGTGTCCTCTTTTGGAAGGCCAAACAAAGTAATTTTGTTTGGCCTTTATTTGTTTGATTTCATTTTAATCAACCTAAAAATCAAATACGGTGCGATGGAGTCCAAGGTGGGCAAAGTGGAGCAGACTACCATGGAGCAAGAGAGAAGACTAGCACATCTTGGAAGTTATTTGCGACGGTGGAATTTAAGGATCTATGGAGTCCCTGAGAAAGAGAGAGAAGATGTTCGGAAACATGTCATCCAGTTGTGTCAGCAACTCCTGCCAGAGGACAAGGACAAATGAACGCCATTGATATCGTACACCGTCTTAGTCGCAGGTAACCAAACAAAACCAGAGGAATTATTGTTCAATTTGCCTCCCGCTTCTATCGCAACATTGTGTGGTGCACAGCAAAGGACTTTTTCCCCGGGAAAGCAGTCTGAAAATATCACAGGACTTGTCTCCAGCAGATAAAGAGAGGAGAAACAAACAAACTGTGGCTGGCAGTGGAAAAAGCAAGACAAAACAATAAACGTGCTTAGTTTATTGGAGGTAGGGCTTTTGTAGAAGGAACAGAAATAGTCCCTCCAGCCTGAAACTTTATGTAGCTGGCTTTAATATATATGAATCTTGTTTCACTATGTACTGAAACCGTAGGCTAATTTAGAGATTGTTGCATTTTTCCAGAATTAATTTTTTTTAAATAACAAAAAGGAAAAGAAAGAAAGAGGTGAAGAAGACAAAAGAAGGAATATATTACAATTAATTATTGTCATCCTGAGGTTTTTTTTAAAGGCATTTTAATCTCCGGAATTTGTTCTTTTAAATTTAGATGCTTATGGGGGAAAAAACAAGGAAAACAACTTTGATCATTTTATTATTGTTAGCATTTGCACTACAGGAATAAGAGATTTGTACTACAAGATAAGATTCATGTTCTATGGATATTGATGTCTGAATTGACTATTAATTTGTACTAGTACAGAGTTTGCTGTTCGCATCGTTCATTTCACTGTAAGGCTCCAGCTTGTAATGACTCTCCCAGCCTCTAGTTGGTGCTGACTTGTAATGACTCTCCCAACCATTAGCTGGCACTGACACTTATGCAGTGTAATGACTCTCCCAGCCACTAGGTGGCCCTAGCTTCTGTAGAATTCATTGTATTACTACTCATTAGGACTTGATTCCTCCCACCTGTGGGACATTACCTTGTTTGTGTTTGCCTATTTAAGCATGCCTCTTTCTTTCAGTTGTGTTCAGTCTTGAGCCTACTATGCATGTGTTATGCTCACCAAGAAAGCTAAGTCGGTTGTGGTTTTGGATTTGCCTTTTGCTCATCTTTTGTTTCTTGTATTTTTTCTGTGGAAGCGCGGCTTCCTTTTTGTTGTACTTTTGACCTTGGATTCCTCAGTAAAGCACTTTTTGTTCAGTCATCTAAGCCTGCATGTTATTCTTCTGCCCTTGGGTCCATCTGTTATTTGTCATCCATCATAGCGCAGTGGTAAAAGAGGCAGTTCAGTTGACGAGAAGACCCGAGTTTGATTCCAGCCTCAGACACCCATCACATTTTTCATCTCTATAGTAGACTTTTCTTTCTTTATGTCTATCTATAATTTATTTTAACACTAGAGGGTTAAGAAATATTACAAAAAGCAACACAACTTTTTGTACCTTAAACAATTTAAATCTGACTTTTGTTTTTTTACAAGAATGCCATTTAACTAAAGAGGATTTTTTTTTGGGGGGGAGATCTCAGTGGGGATTAGATGTATGGATGGTTCATGGAACAAGTAATTCAGCTGGTGTTTGTATTCATAAAAACTGTTTTAATGGGAAGATTGTAAGCACTGGTTGTGATCCAGGTGGACATTATATTTGCCTTGTACACGAAATTTCAAATGTAACAGGTGTTATTGTTAATATTTATGGATTTAATCAACAAAAAGACGACGAAAAACTTATTGATCAAGTGGAAGAATATGTTTTGAAAGTATTAACTAAATACACTATTTTTTTTAGTTTTCAGAGGGGATTTTAACATGGCTTTGGATAATATCTTAGAAGGCCTCCAAAGTCACCTGATAATTCAAGTTTGTACTGTTTGTAGGTTTATGCAATGATTTTCTGTAATTGACAGCTGGAGAGAAACTCATCCTTCTCAAAAAAATATTTACATACAGCAATCATTCTTTTTCAAGCCAGTCTCATATCAATATGTGGCTTATCTCTAAAGATTTAAATAATGTATCTTCTGACATTACCCCATCACCTCTCTCTGATCACAAATGCAGTATCTCTCAGATACTTCTAATTTGCATAGAACTACCACAAATTGGAAACTGAATATAAGTGATGTGACATGTGGCCAAGTATGGTGACCCATACTCGGAATTAGTGCTCTGCATTTACCCATCCAAAGTGCGCACACACACAGCAGTGAACACACACACACCATGAACACACACCCGGAGCAGTGGGCAGCCATTTATGCTGCGGTGCCCAGGGAGCAGTTGGGGATTCGGTGCCTTGCTCAAGGGCACCTCAGTCATGGTATTGAAGGTGGGAGAGACCGCTGTACATTCACTCCCCCCACCTACAATCCCTGCCGGTTCGAACCCACAACCTTTGGGTTATGAATCCGACTCTCTAACCATTAGGCCACGACTTCCCATATTTCATTGCTTAAATATAGAAAGCAAAATATAACATTTGTTTTATAATTGCCAATTATTGGGAAAAGGCTAACAAGGAAAACAATTTTGACAGTAATTGGGAATTAGCAAAATATTAAATTGGTATATACATAATTTTAGTAGCAATTTGGCTAAAAAAAAAAATAAAAAATGAGAGTATTGTAATATGCAAAATTTCAAAAGAAATTGATGAAGCAATTACATTTTAAAAAACGAATAAATCCCCTGGTACAGATTCTCTGACATCAGAATTTTATCATGTGTTTAGTAAAAATATAGCCCCTTTCTTATTAAACGTTTATAAAGAAAGTATAAATAAATAATTTCTCCCCGCTACATTATGCCAAGGGATTATTACTTTAATTCCCAAGCCAAATAAAATTATTTCTTTAATTGATAATTAATAACGTTAATCAATTCCCCTGTGTACCAATAACGTATGTGTCACGAATTCGGTCCATGGACTTCCGTTTATTCACCACCAGAGGTCACCCTTTCCATTACATTGACTCTCGCACAACACAAACTGTTGCATAGCACCCTGGACTACATATCCCATCATTCTTTGCACGATTTGCACACTGCACTGATTGCACACAGCTGTTTCTAATCACCTCACTCACTATATAACACCCACTCTAACCACCTTTCTCGGCTGAGTATTGTTTAGCGCCTATACGTTGATAGCTACACTACAGAGCCATTGTTAGCAGCCTTGCCTAGCCTAGCCTAGCCTAGCCTAGCCTAGCCTTGCCTTGCCTAGCCTTGCCTTGCCTGTTTTCTCAGTTTCTGGTCTTCGCCTGTTTTCCTGGATTTACCCCTTTAGTCTTGCCCCTTTTTGATTCTGTCTGCCGATCATCGACCTGCGCTAGCCCTAGGACTATTCTTGTGTTTTGCCCGCCATATACCTGTTTGTCATAGTTTGACCCTGCCTATTATGACCACGTCTCTGTCTTCTGCTTAAATAAAGCTTTGTGAATGGATCCGTGTCTTGTTGGGCCGAGTATTCTGTAACGGGGCTGACAAGGATCCAGCGGCTTTTCCAAAGAATATTGGCCAGGTATGGACACGGCAATAATTTTGTTAGCCCTTAAACAGGGTCCCCGATCTTTGGAGAACCATATTCGAGAGTTTTTAGCCATCGCTCACTATTCTGATTTGCCAGACTGTTTATTGATAGAGTTTTTCTGCGATGGCATAAATCAGCCGCTTAAGTCTAAACTTAGATGCGAGGGCCCACGCTCATCACTCGCTCAGTTTATGGATTATGCTTTGTTGGCTGTCGGGTCTTTGTTTACTGTGGGTGTCGCGGAGGGAGAACACAGTGTCTGTGACTGAAATGGCGGCTGTACCAGAGCACGCTCACAAAATGGCGGCGACAGTGGAGCCTGATCGCAAAATGGCGGACACAACGGCACCCCGTTATGTCACAGCTGCCCATCTTGAGTGCCGTCAAGACACAGCTGATCATCATGAGTCCGGTCAGGTTCCAGTTCATTATCATGAGTCAAGTTTAGTCACAGCTGATATTCATGAGTCTAGTCAAGTCACAACTGCTCGTCATGAGTCAAGTCAAGTTACAGTTGTTCTTCATGAGTCTAGTCAA
>NW_015505964.1:310022-339490 GCF_001515645.1 Sinocyclocheilus grahami
GTCTGCTCTGCTGTGGTGGTCCTCAGCTCCGACGGATCTGCCTCAGTCCCTGGTCTCTCCTATCCTTGGACCTGGCCCGCCGTCCCTCCCCCTGTTCCGCCTCTGCTCCACCGCCCACCTGGATCGTTTAGTGTTTGGAGCGTCTGGAAGCCGCTCCTTGGGGGGGGGGGCTCTGTCAAGAATTCGGTCCATGGACTTCCGTTTATTCACCACCAGAGGTCACCCTTTCCATTACATTGACTCTCGCACAACACAAACTGTTGCATAGCACCCTGGACTACATATCCCATCATTCTTTGCACAATTTGCACACTGCACTGATTGCACACAGCTGTTTCTAATCACCTCACTCACTATATAACACCCACTCTAACCTCCTTTCTCGGCTGAGTATTGTTTAGCGCCTATCCGTTGAGAGCCATCGTTAGCCTCCTAGCCTAGTATTGCCTTGCCTTGCCTGTTTTCTCGGTTTCTGGTCTTCGCCTGTTTTCCTGGATTTACCCCTTTAGTCTTGCCCCTTTTTGATTCTGTCTGCCGATCGTCGACCTGCGCTAGCCCTAGGACTATTCTTGTGTTTTGCCCGCCATATGGTTTGTCATAGTTTGACCCTGTCTGTTATGACCACGTCTCTGTTTTCTGCTTAAATAAAGCTTTGCGAATGGATCCGCAGGTAGTATTACATTCTATTATCGATGATACACAATCAGGCTTTATGCAAAACAGACACATATCTAATAAGATTAATATTAGACATTTTAGTCTTTGATTCTTTAGAACACGGATTTTTATTTCAAGCACTTAAAAAATTTGGGGTAATGCTTTCTATGAAGCCTGTATTTATAATACATTATAAATAAGGGTATTCTTAAGTCATTATAATGAATGTATAATGCATTATAAAAAAAATTATAATATGTTTTATCAACTAATGAATAATCATAACAACAATTATAATACATCATACTTACGTATTTGTGGTTATAAGTTTAAGAGTATGATTATTTATAACACACAATGATATTATTTATTATTATTATTATTACTACTACTTATAAGTGGTCTTTGACCGCTTTAAGTAAAGTAGCATAAGAAAAATGGCAAGATATTTGACTTATAATACATTATAACTATGAGAAATATAATCCATTGTAAAAGTGGATGCAACGTGTTCATTGTGTTATAAATCATCATACTCTTAAAAGCTATAACCACAAATAAGTAAATATTATAATATATTAAAACTGTTCTTATGAATATTCATGAGATAATACAACATATTATAAGTTTTTTTATATAATGCATTATGCATTCATTATAATGCCTTAAGAATACCCTTATTATAATGTATTATAAATACGGGCTTCATAGAAAGTGTTACCAAATTTGGCTTTGGTGATTTTTTCTGTAAGATGCTTAAAATGTTACTGTCACGAATTTGGTCCGTGGACTTCCATCCGATCGCCACCAGAGGTCCCTCGTCCATCATATTGACTCTCTCACTACACTGACTGTTGCACGTCACCACGGACTACAGTTCCCATCATCCATTGCACTGATTACACACACACAGCTGAATGCACTGATTACACACACACAGCTGAATCCAATCAGACATGCTACATAAGCCATGGACTTCCTCTTTCTCTCAGGGCTGAGTATAGACCAATTATAGGTTTGTAAACATTCAGGATGCGCGAGCATCATGGTTGCAGAAAACCTGGGAGAGATAGCCTTTACGGCTAGAGAATTTCACAGATACGGTACAAAATAGTTAGGTTTAAAAAGATTATAAATTATATTGATTAGATGTCATTTTCAAAATGTTCTCCACATATTACAAGAGCTTGCCACCCAGCGATAAGCACTGTTATTCAACGAAATTGACGTTAGAGTGTGGGATAGTCTTACAGATCCGAAACAACTACTATGCGCACGCAGCTGCAAGTGACGTAACTGTGACGTCTACTCTAAATTGGTCTATTGTTCTGCGTTTAGCACTCCCCAAATGTTAGCTGCTTTACCGAGCCATTCCGTGTTTGTTTAGTCTCTAGTTTTGTTCTGCGTTTAGCGCTCCCCAAATGTTAGCTGCTTTACCGAGCCATTCCGTGTTTCTGTTTAGTCTCTAGTTTTGTTTAGCATTTATCTCTCCTTTAGCGATAGCTACATTACTGAGCCATTCCTTTTCCCATTTTTAGTTTAAGTCTTAGTCTAGTCTTTCCGTGTTGCCTTGTTGTCTGTTTCCTGACCTTCTGCCTGTGTTTATTGGATTACCCCTCTTGTCAAGCCCTCTGGATACTGTTCGCCGATCGTAGACCCACGCTAGCCCAAGGAATATTCTTTGTCTAGCCTGTGCCATACCTGTTTGCTGTTGTTCGACCCTGCCTGTGTTTTTTTGACCATGTCTCTTGTGAATAAAAGCTTGCACATGGATCCGCACGCCTCTCGTCTCGTCAGCCCCATTACAGAATACTCGGCCATACAAGGACCCAGCAGCTTTTCTGAAGAACATTGGCCAGGTATGGACACGGCAAGGATTTTGTTAGCCCTTAGACAGGGCCCGCGATCGCTGGAGAACTATGTTCGCAAATTTTTAGCCATAGCACACTATTCTGATCTACCAGACTGTCTTTTGATAGATTTTTTGTGATGGCCTTAATCAACCTCTATGATCTGAGCTTAGACGCGAGGGTCCGCATTCGTCACTGAGTTGTTTTTTTGGACTTTGCTTTGTTGACTGTTGGCTCTCTATTCACTGTGGGTATCGCGCAGGAACGCGACCCCGCACTCACTCGTGTAATGGCCCCTGCACTAGATTACTCTCACAAAATGGCGGCGACAGATGAGCCTGATCGCAAAATGGCGGACACAACAGCGCCCCGTTATGTGACAGTTGAATGTCATAAGTCAAGTCAAGTCACAGTTGATCGTCAGGAGTCAAGTCAAGTCACAATTGATCTTCCTGAGTCAAGTCAAGTCACAATTGATCTTCCTGAGTCAAGTCAAGTCACAATTGATCTTCCTGAGTCAAGTCAAGTCACAATTGATCTTCCTGAGTCAAGTCAAGTCAAGTCACAATTGATCGTCATGAGTCAAGTCACAATTGATCGTCATGAGTCAAGTCACAATTGATCGTCATGAGTCAAGTCACAGTTGATCGTCATGAGTCAAGTCACAGTTGATCGTCATAAGTCAAGTCACAGTTGATCGTCATAAGTCAAGTCAAGTCACAGCTGATCGTCAGGAGTCAAGTCAAGTCACAATTGATCTTCCTGAGTCAAGTCAAGTCACAGTTGTTTGTCATAAGTCAAGTCAAGTCACAATTGATCCTCCTAAGTCAAGTCACAATTGATCCTCCTAAGTCACAATTGATCCTCCTAAGTCAAGTCACAATTGATCCTCCTGAGTCAAGTCAAGTCACAGCAGATCGTCACGAGGCAAGTCAAGTCACATTTGATTGTCATAAGTCAAGTCAAGTCACAGTTGATTGTCATAAATCAAGTCACAGTTGACTGTCATAAGTCAAGTCAAGTCACAATTGATCCTCCTAAGTCAAGTCACAATTGATCCTCCCGAGTCAAGTCAAGTCACAGCAGATCGTCACGAGGCAAGTCAAGTCACATTTGATTGTCATAAGTCAAGTCAAGTCACAGTTGACTGTCATAAGTCAAGTCAAAGTTGATTGGCATAAGTCAAGTCAAGTCACAGTTGTTCGTCATAAGTCAAGTCAAGTCACAGTTGTTCGTCATAAGTCAAGTCACAGTTGTTCGTCATAAGTCAAGTCACAATTGATCCTCCTGAGTCAAGTCAAGTTACAGCAGATCTTCACGAGGCAAGTCAATTCACAGTTGATTGTCATAAGTCAAGTCAATTCACAGTTGATTGTCATAAGTCAAGTCAAGTCACAGTTGTTCGTCATAAGTCAAGTCAAGTCACAGTTGTTTGTCATAAGTCAAGTCAGGACACAATTGATCCTCCTAAGTCAAGTCACAATTGATCCTCCTAAGTCAAGTCACAATTGATCCTCCTGAGTCAAGTCAAGTCACAGCAGATCTTCACGAGGCAAGTCAATTCACAGTTGATTGTCATAAGTCAAGTCACAGTTGATTGGCATAAGTCAAGTCATGTCACAGTTGTTTGTCATAAGTCAAGTCACAGTTGTTTGTCATAAGTCAAGTCAAGTCACAGTTGTTTGTCATAAGTCAAGTCAAGTCACAATTGATCCTCCTAAGTCAAGTCACAATTGATCCTCCTAAGTCACAATTGATCCTCCTAAGTCAAGTCACAATTGATCCTCCTGAGTCAAGTCAAGTCACAGTTGATCTTCATGAGTCACAATTGATCCTCCTGAGTCAAGTCAAGTCACAGTTGATCTTCATGAATCAGGTCACATCACAGCTGATCATCCAGAGTCACGTCACATCACGTCTGTTCATTCAGAGTCCTGTCACTTCCTGTCTGTGGCACCCAGACCCTCAGGGACTATTCCTCAGTATCCCAGACTGGCATCCAGCATGGAGGACCCACCATTGGTGGCTGCACGCGCAGCTGGTATCCCCAAACCACTCTAGCCCCCCTGTTCCTGAACCTTTTCCCCTGTCTGTAGCGCTTCCCATAATGGGGATCGCTTCATGGAGTGTATGGGCTGCATACACCACCACTGAGACTCTTGAAACAGCGGCGCCTACTATGATGCGGCTGATGCTGCAGAACCTCCCAAGGTAGTGGAGTTCGCTGCTGTTTCCCCAGAAGGGATGGCGCCCGCTGCAGCTTCTCCAGAGGTGGCGGCGTGTGCTGCAGAACCTCCCGAGGCGGCGGCGCTCGCTTGAACTCCTTGTACGGTGGTGGCGCCCAGCAAGGCACTCTCAGCCTGTCATGTCGTAGTCAAAGGAACCGTTAATGAACTCTCCCTATTTCCTGATGGTACTGCTGTAGAACCTCCAGAGGTGGCAGCATCCTCTAGAGAACCTCCAGAGGTGTCCGTAGTATCCGTCTGTGAATCCTCGTCCTGTCCTGTCATGGCTATGGAAGCCGTTTGTGAACTCTTTGCCTGTCCTGTCACGGCTATGGAGGCCGTCGGCGAATCCTCGTCCTGTCGTTTCACGGCTATGGAGGCCGTCGGCGAATCCTCGTCCTGTCGTTTCACGGCTATGGAGGCCGTCGGCGAATCCTCGTCCTGTCGTTTCACGGCTATGGAGGCCGTCGGCGAATCCTCGTCCTGTCGTTTCACGGCTATGGAGGCCGTCGGCGAATCCTCGTCCTGTCGTTTCACGGCTATGGAGGCCGTCGGCGAATCCTCGTCCTGTCGTTTCACGGCTATGGAGGCCGTCGGCGAATCCTCGTCCTGTCCTGTCACGGCTATGGAGGCCGTCTGCGAATCCTCGTCCTGTCGTTTCACGGCTATGGAGGCTGTCTGTTGTGAACTCTCTGCCTGTCCTGTCAAGGCTATGCAGGCCATTTATGAACTTTTATCCTGCTCTGAACCGGCCGAGGAGGCCATCTCTGAATTCTCGTCCTGTTCTGAACCAGCCATGGGGGTTGGTTGTGAACTGTCTTTCACAGCCCAAAAACCTGCCTTTGAACCCTTAACCCTGCTTGTCATGAGCCCAGAGACTATTAATGCACCCCATGTCTTTCCAGTCAACCATGTCACTGCCATAGAGACCATCCAAGAACTACCAGCCAGTCCCGTTTCCCTCTATGTTTCTGTCAAGGAATCTAAATCGGAGCTGTCGGTCTAAATGCTTCTGTTGAGTCTGTTGTTAAACCTTCCGTCTGTTCAGTTTCAGTCAATGAGCCTGCTAATGAACTTTTTGTGTTCCCTGCCTTGGCCCTTGAGGCCATAAATGCTCTGTATGTTTTGTGTGTCTCAATTTTCCCTAGATCCCAGTCTCTGCCATGGGTATCTACTCCAGCCTGGTGGTCTTCTGTCCTGCTCTGGAGGTCTTCTGCTCTGGTTTGGTGGTCTTTTACTCCGTCTGCTCCGGTCTGGTGGTCTTCTGTCCTGCTCTGGTGGTCATCTGCTCCACCGTGGAGATCTTCTGTTCTGCTCTGGTGGTCTTCTGCTCCACCGTGGGGATCTTCGGTCCCGTCTACTCTGTTGTTCGACCCTGCCTGTGTTTTTTGACCATGTCTCTTATGAATAAAAGCTTGCACATGGATCCGCACGCCTCTCGTCTCGTCAGCCCCATTACAGTTACAGTATTATATTAATTGAAACTATTATCAATAAATTATTATATCAATTAAATAACTTAAATTAGGGGTGTGCGATATTAACATAAAATTATATCTCGATCATTTTCTGGGATTTTATCGATAACGATAATTAGACAATATTTTGCTATGTGGTTGCATGGTTGCAATGTGTTTATTGTTAAACTCCAAAATTCGATTATTTTTAATTCTTAAAAAAACGCCATTATTTTATTTGAAATACATAATTATTTTATATTATTGACAAAATATTTTAGTTTGTCTTGTATATTTTTTGTATATATTTACAACGTGCCCCTCAGATGTTACAATGTACCCCACCTACGAGGCATGTTGTCATATTTCACTTCCAATTTTTGAGGGTAAATAAAGAAAAACGTATACACTGTAATTATGAAACAAAGCAACATATTTGTACTAGACAAGTGTGAAATTACTGTGGATAAAAAAAATATTTTATCATTATTACTGAGAAAGTCAAAAAGTGTTTTTTTTTCCCCCCCCGCTCTCCCCAAGTAACCTAAAAGGCATCACTGTTGGAAATACAGAGTTAATTATTAGTCAATTAGCAGATGACACGGCATTGTTTTTAGAAGACTCTTCTCAAATATCGGTAGCCTTGAACATCCTTCAGTCATTTTCTAAAGCTTCTGGTCTGAGTCTTAATATTAATAAATGTGAATTACTTCCCATTAAAAGTTGTAGTGTTTCTTCAGTCTGTGGTGTAGATGTTAAAAACACTGTAAAATATCTAGGTATAGAAATAACTAAAGATATAAATCGATGTGCTAAAAATTTTAATCTGATTATTGAAAAAACTGAGAAAAAATGTAATTGTAAAGATGCATGTAAAGAGTTTTGCTCACTAAAGCCGAGGGACTCTCACGTCTTTCTTATGCGGCCCAATCTCTTTATGTAGATAAACCCACATGTAAATTGACTGATAGAACTCAGATTTTGTCTGGAAAAACAAATGTCATTATATGAAAACATCTGTTATACTAAATTCTTATAAAAAAGGTGGCTTAAATTTGATTGATTTTAGTTCTTTAAATTATACTTTCAAAATAAATCTGCTTAATCGTTTTTTTTTTGATTTGGAACATTTTGCCACAACAAGCTCTTTCACATATCAGAGGTATTCTTATTCTTATTGATGTGCAATTACAACATATCAAAAATTCCTATTAAATTTTCAAATTGCCACCAACAGGTACTTTTAACATGGGCTTTCATATATAAACATAACTTCACCCCCATAAATTCTTTATCTGGACAATCAAAACATTATATACAAAAATAGAACTTTATTTTTTGATCAGTGGTTTAATGATGGTTTGCTTTTAGTACTTCAGCTATTTAACAACAAAGGATTATTAGCAGTGTCTCTACTAAATGCAAATCTTTAAGTTTAACTGCTTTAAGAATAGTAACGTTACCACGTCGCTACTGAGAAATTAAATGTAGTTTTTCAGTAAGCAAAACTATTTTATTAATAAAGTCACGGGGCAGTGCTGCTGACAAGAAGTTACTGTGCACGTCTCCGCATGTGTGCGCCAGTGTGTGTCTGTATATGTATATGTGTGGGTTTGTGAGAGAGAGTGGGAGAAAGAAAGCATGCTTTCCATAGATAATAAAAGGTGGAAAACATGGAAATATTTTTGTCATTTTATCCTATTGTTTATTATATTTATTTGTTCAATGTCCTTTGGGGTTATGGTTCTTTTGCTGTATAGGTAACCCATTGTATGTATGTATGTATGAATGAATGAATGAATGATTGAATGATTAAATCTCTTCATTGTAATTCAATCATGTAGTTGCCATACTGCATATTTAAACTCTTGATAGCTTCAGAAATAATTTTAATGAACAAAATCCCTATTTCCAAATATTCCTGAAATTGATTCAAATATAGAATATTATGATTACTGAGAGAACGTTAATGTGCCTCACCCTGACTATTTCAGTGCATTTTTAGCACTCAGGGTACGTTCAATACAATTGTTTTGATAGAGGGAAACCAGCTACAGTTCTAGTTTCAACATAATTTATTCTTCAGACATAGTTTTTTAAATTACGCATGTGTGCGGTGCTGCTGATGCAGGAGTCGGTGTTCTGATGTCGTACGTCCATCTCTCTTAGTTCATCGTCCATATATTCTGGTTCAAATAAGTAAGGCTGGGCAAAAAATTGCAAGTTATCTGTTGAAATCTTCAGATATGTTTATGAAGACTGTTCTATGTACAGTGTGCATCTTCTTCTGCATGTAACCACATCCAGGTTCTACGTCAGAATGTCGGCTCCTTTGTCAGAACATTCACAAAGGTTTATTATTGCAAGTGGCAGAGTTCAGCTGAGCAATCAGGTGAGAAGTTAGGAGAATGATGATATTGGTGAACTTATCTTATATAGTCTTATAGAATATGAAGTCTTTGTCTTTAGCAGAAGCTGGCGAGCTGGCAAACGGATGATCAGAATAGACGATGACGGTGAGGAGAATTATGGATGAACCACAGGTAAGAAGTCGGGTAAGTTGAGCGGTATGGATCAATGAGACCGGACAACAGAGAAGGGAAGTGTGACTGTTTATTTGCGTGTTGTTGATGAGCTAGTGCAGGTGCAGATAATTAAAATTCGGGTGATGCTGAACGAGTAGGTGGAGCTGATGGGTCTGTTGCGGATGATGGTCTAGCCTCTGTGACAGAGGGTGAGTAATTAATGACAGAATTTACATTTTTAGCTGAACTAACCCTTTAAATCCTGGAGGATGACCTCCTTAAATGCCCTGGGGCCAGTTGCACCAGTTGGACATACACCCGGCCATAAGACTAGGTAAAATGCCCTTTAAGTCGTGCATATAATTAATACCTGTTGCACCATCTAGGCGTAATGGTACTTTGAGACTAAATCTAACGCCTAGTCAAATGTAGGTGTAAAGTGAAAAGTCATGATTTGTTCGCGCATGATTAGTTTTTAGGATTCATGTCTGTGAATTAATTATTACTGCAGATGTGAACTGAAATGTGTATGGTGTTTTTTCAGGCAGGATAAGGATATATTGCAATTGTCAAGATCGGTGTAGGCTACCACACTGACGACAGTAGCTTAATTGACCTTACACAAAATATATTTATGCATGTAGCCTAATTATGTTGTAAAATATTACATTATTATCTGGGATTATTTGACGAAACCGTGCCATGCATCATCTTGCTTGGAGGGATAGTATAAATGCTTCACGAATTCACATCTGTAACGTAGGCGTGACGACGGAGTTGAGGATCCAAATGCAAGGCTTTTATTGTAGAGCGTAGTAAAATAGGCAGGATCAAACACCAGCAAACATTAATAACTATTGCCGAGTTCACACTGCACGATTTTCAAAGTCGTTGGGTCACCATGGTTTTCACACTGCCCAACTATCTGAGGTATCAGTCAGTCACTGCTGTGTTCAATGGACTGTGCACGATGGATCGGCGACAGGAGGTTACACACTGCATGACTTCACAATAGGAAGAATCGCCGTCAACTCTGTCTGGTTGTCGCAAACTACGTTTCACAACAAAACACACACGAGAAGTGATAAGGAAATAACGCGAGAACCCGCGTGCGTCAGAGTTCTCGAGCAAGACTGGAATTATAATATATATATATAGCCCGCAAATTGTCTGTGAGCTGATTTCCAGCTACAAGGAGAAAAAGAAAAACAGATTATGCAGGAGGGAGATGCAGGGAAAAGGGATTGGGTGTTCTGCAAAGAGAGTTGGAGGTAAATAATTTTGCAGTAACTGTTATGCTGATGTTGTGGCTGGTCACGCAAATGTTTGTGCTTGTTTTTGTATGATTTAATTGTTCATATATCTATTAAAATACTGATATTCTGGTCTATAACTCCTCCTCGAACTTCCCTCTGCCCTGTATCTTGGTCTCTCATTGGCTGTAGGTCATCGCCGATGTAGTTTTCAGTCAGAAATCATTGCACACTGCGTGATTGTGAATCGCCGACAGCTCCAGATATTTAGCATGCCAAATATTTTGTGATTGTCACTCACGTGAACGAGCAACGATTTGCCTCCGATTTCGGGAATTTGTCAGCGATTTCGCAAAACCTGTCGGCGAGTGAAAAATCGGGCTAAAATCGTGCAGTGTGAACTCGAAATAAGGCACAGGCAAAAGGGTAATCCACAAGACAGGCAAAGGTCAGGGCAGGCAGCAAACAATCAAAAACCAGGTAAAGAGTCCAAGATCAAAACACGAAGGCCAGGCAAGAAAACAAGGAACTAGAAAATAACGGGAACATATAGAAACTAGGAGTATACTATAGGCTATCAATCATCAGCGATGTGTTTGTGTCTGAGTGCATCTTTTATAGTCCTTCTAATATGAGGCAGCTGTGAACTGGTAATGAGTGCTGATGAGTCCGGAAAAAGGATTGTGGGAAATGGAGTCCTGAATAAGGCACAGGCAAAAGGGTAATCCACAAGACAGGCAAAGGTCAGGGCAGGCAGCAAACAATCAAAAACCAGGTAAAGAGTCCAAGATCAAAACACGAAGGCCAGGCAAGAAAACAAGGAACTAGAAAATATACTATAGGCTATCAATCATCAGCGATGTGTTTGTGTCTGAGTGCATCTTTTATAGTCCTTCTAATATGAGGCAGCTGTGAACTGGTAATGAGTGCTGATGAGTCCGGAAAAAGGATTGTGGGAAATGGAGTCCTGAGTGAATGGAGTGCCATCTGGTGGAGCTCATGGGCACTCCAATGGGTGATTGTGACAACATCTTTGAGTCCATTCATTATTTGTAATGCGCCTGCCATCCAATAATCGCAATAAACTTTGTGCTTTGTTACTTTTAATAAGAAACAAAATTTCAGGTTTCAAATTCTGTCAAATCACGAAATACAAACTATAAATGTGTTTGTGGCACTCTTATTGTGGCATTCGCTGTTGCACATCAGTTTAAATGGCACATAAACTGATAATTTCTTCCTCTTTGCTACTAGTTATAGCAAAAAAATAATAAACATAAATTAACATCAGAAGGCATAGAAAGAATCCGAACAACTTGCTGAAATAAACAATGTCTCATGCAATCATTCAATCAGTGTTTCAACCGCAGAGAGACGTCAGTAAAAACAGCTTGTAAAAATGTCACGTAAAGTCACATATCACATTTACCTCAGAAAAGACAATCATTGAAAAAAATAACTCTAGAAAAGAGAATTTTGATAAATATGTGCAATATATTACATTCTGTACATTTTACTTAACCTGTCATCTTAATTTTTTTATGCATGTTTGAATAACTCATGAGAATGTGCAGGGAGACTTCAGATATATAAAAAAAACTTGGACTTGTTAGGAAGGATTTTGAAGGATTTTCACCTTGGGAGAATGCATATTGTCATTGACATGTTAAAGAATGCCCAACAATGCAGGGAGTGAGGAGAGGGTAGCATCTTCTGTTCTACATTTTTGTATTACATCACACAATGGTGTGTGAATTAGGGGTTGCACAGACTAATCGACTAGTCGACTTCAATGCTCTGCCATGACGCTTTAAACTTGATGTCGACTAGTCGCTGGTTCTATAGAGGGTGCAACAGGATAAGAAATCTTTGAAGGAATTCCACATTTACGCTCTGTTTCCAAACAGTTCAAATGACAAATAAATGCATATTCTGAAAGCGCTCCACAAGACATGTGTGATTATATTACTGGATGCTCGAAATTGAACGGGAAAATGCACGTTTTAAACAGCTTATTGTACAGGTAAGTTAATCGCCGTTCTAATCTAATGCACTGCTGCACTGTAACACACACACATAGGCTACAGACAGTAGTGCGTACATCACACGCACAGAATCATTCGGCGCGGAAATGTATTGTCAACACTGTTCTGTGATTTTTCAATAAAATAGCTTAGAAACTGAAAAGTTCAAGCATATACAGTATTTCTTAATAACTAGTAAATTCCACAGCTTCACTGCTAGTAGAGAGACGCTGCCAGGTAGAATTAATTCACACACGCAATCGCTGTCTCACTAATGCATTCATATTAATGTAATCTTTACTGTGCTACTTTATCTGTATCTGATTTAGAAATCTGTGAGAAATATAACGACCCAAAGACAAAAGAACTGATCAAAAAGCTGTTATAGGAGCAACAGCCATGTGGGCAGTGCTGTGTCATATGCCATAGCTGTGCACAAGGTGTTTATCACAGCCCCAGACTTATTTGTTCATTAATGACGTCATCAGCGACTAGTCGACTTCGACTCGACTTTCATCACATAAAAGTCGACTTCAAAAAATCAGAAGTCGTTCAACCCCTAATGTGAATCACATATTCAGCACTCACACATCCCTATATAAGAGCTTTACTACCACTGAACTTTACTGTGGGAACCAGGCACTTCTTAATGTACCCCTCCTCTACCAACCCCATAACATTTTGGAAGCTGTTAGATCCAAAATGATTGATTTGGTCTCACGAGACCAGAGAATGGATTCCCAGAAATGTATATGGGCCTTGGAAAAGGCTAAATGAGTTTATTGTGCTTTGGTTACAGTAGGATCAGTTCCAGTTTGGACAACAACCATGCATTTCACTTCTGCAGGCTGTATCTTACACTGAGATAAACAGTCACTCTTTTCATAGCTTTTGCTGGCTCTGCGACACCTTCTTGATATTTCTCCCGCTCTGATATTTCTCTGTTTTTAAATTTCTGTGTTAATTTTGCTATATTTTCACACTTAAAACAATGATTTGATGTTCCTTTTGGCCAGTGTCCTCTTTTGTTCGAAGAAATAAGTCTCCTAACAGTTCTCCCCCAAGTGGTTCCATTGTCATCATTAAGTCTTTTACACTTTTATTTGTCAAGCAATTACTTCTCTTTAAAAGCTTTGGCTCAACATATCAGTTGATCAAAAATTGCCTTAAACTTACACCAGAATTTTTTTATAGTAACTTTCAGGAGGGTGTACTAATTTTTGCAACACAACATTTTATCCCTTTGATAAGAAAATCTTATTTTCCTGAATAATTTTGACATTCTTCTTTGATAATTGATCAAGCAAACTTGCTGGAACGTTATATCTGAATTTTTTTAGGTTTCAGAGGAAGTCTACTCATTTATGCTGTGCACTGTATGTATGCATGTATTTATTTATTTTGCAAAATTTTGTTCTAAATCATATTCTTGATTTTTCTTAAAGGTATAAGATAATTTTACCCCTAATTACCATTTTCCAAGTTTCCCAAATTGGCATGCTGAAATATTGGGGCCGGGGTGTCATTAATTATCTTTGAGAAAAGAAAAATCCCATTCATCTCTAAAGAGTTTGTTAAAATTAGAATATTCCATTAGTGAAGTGTTGAAATGCCGTACAGAGGGAGCTTTAATATTAGGGCAATCTGTAAATTTAGTGATTTAAATGCATGATCACTAACTATTTTAGTATTAACAATATTTTTGATACTAGAATTACTAAAATAATACTAATACTAATGACTTATGTTGAGAAAATGACTTATGTTGAGAAGAAAAAAAAGAGTATTCTCTTGCTGTCTTATTTTTTATTCTTCATTGGTCGCCAAAGCCCAGTTGTTTCATATATTGCTTTATTATTGTTGCCGATTATGAATACCTTGTATTAACTGCACCAATCCAATCCAATACAGTCTAAAGCTGTATAAAAGTCAACTCCGAACAGTATTGTTGAATTAATAGCTAAGTTAGATATTTGTGGAAAAAGGAGGGAAAAAAATTGTCATCTTTTTTGGGACCATATAAATTAACAATCGTAAATGATTTATTATAAATGGTTAAAAGAATAATAAAATAATTATTCTGCATCAGTCAATGTATTATTGAGAGTAAAAGAAAGTTTCTTATGAATTAAAATGTTGACCCCCCCCCACACTTTGCCTTGAGCTAAAAGTTGACGAAAAGACTTTCGTAAAATGGGGATACGCGATTGTCTGTTCATCTGAGTCTGAGAGGTGTTTGTCTGTTCATCTGAGTCTGAGAGGTGTTGTCTGTTCATCTGAGTTTGAGAGGTGGATTTCAACAGACCAACATCAGACTATAGCTTTATTAAATCATTCATAATATTCATAAACTGATGTTTCACACTGTACACTAAACCCCAGGGAAAAAATAGTTAATCCAAAAATGAAAATTCTGTCATCATTTATTCACCCTCAAGTTTGTTCTAAACCTGGGGGAAAAAAATAAAATAAAATACTATGGAAGTCAATGGCTACCGGCAACTGTTTGGTTACCAACATTCTTCAAAATAGTGGGTGTTCACGCACATGTCTCAGCCACATCACAAAACATGATCTTTCTAACTAAGATCAATTATACAGCAAAATTCTAATTTAAGCCATGGGCACAGTTGCCAGGGCAATTATAATAAATTCATGTTAACTATATGGAGCAAACCATAAAGTGAAGGGCTGCTCTCTTCCCACCCAGTCACAGACTGTAATTAGAGTGTACAGTGAAGCTTAGAGAAACCCCCCATCTGAACTACAAATAGACCAGCCCTGTAATGACCGTCAGTGCTGCGGCCAGTAGACCTGAAGCCTGTTTAGACAGCCATAAATAGGAGGTGTATTTACCAGGAGGGGCTCTTACAGTTCCAGAGCACAGAATACAGAACATCACTTATCATCTACACACCTACTGCTTCATAAAAACCTTATTTTTAACATTATCACACTCGGGAAACTACTCAGAAATTCTTCTAATAAATAAACACACGATGACAACTCACAGGACTGCTGACTTTTGGCTTTGTTGGTGGCCTTGTTGGATTCACACCAGACAGTGACTCCGTCATTCATCAGCTTTAGCATGCGCTTCCTCTTCCAGCGTGGAGAACGTACCTTCGTCATAGAGGACCCCTGTAGCATCGTTTCCACATCATCATCATGCTGGACCCCTGCAGAGTTCAATAAATAAATCTGATGATTGTGACACTCTAAAAATCATATTAGATTCCTATGCAACAAAACTACAAGCTCTGAGCAAACAGTGAAATCCAGCATTTGCATTTGAGCTGCCATTTATTCAGAGCAAATGAATTACCACAGTTTTCTCCATGTAACTAATCAAAACAAGTCTGCATATTCACTAGCATGTAACCATAACATCACTTAATGTGAGTGAAAGCAAAAATAATTTCACCACAATTTTACCAATGTTTTGTGTGGCTTAAAAAACTGCAATAAGTCAAAAAGTAAAAGAAAGAAAGAAAGAGAAAGAAAGAAAGATATTTGAACTGCATACATTTGGCAAAAAAAGGGACCACTGTATAACAGCACAAGTTACAATTTGCTAAAAGTTCACAATCTGGTAAAAACACCAGTGCAGCTTCAAAAATACAGCATATTTGTTATAGCAATGTTTAAAGCTTGCTCAATAGTCACATGACTAATAGTCAACCACTGTATACTAAAAATGACAGCAATCTATTTTGAACCCCCTTACAGAATTTAATTGTCTGAATTATTATGAGCACTCTACTAAGTCCCAATACAATTAGCTCTCAATTTATTCCAGGAAGTGATAAATAACCTCTTGAAATGGATCCCAAAGGGGTATTTTATTTAATTCCTCTGCTAGTTCTTTATGAGGATTCACTATTGTATCTGCTTAACATATTAGTCAGTCCCTTTCATGGAAAGGCACAGCAATTTGAGACATTGTGGTATATCTAGAATATATTTTTTCTAGATATATTTTATTGGTTTATATAGTTTATAGCTTTAACTATATAAGACAATGCCAAAGGCCAAAGCCAGGAAAACTCAAATGTCATAAAAAGAGCCATTTTCATTGACCATGACCAATGAAATGATCAGTGAAATGAGAATTGCCCATTGTGGTAGAGCCCACACAAATACAAAACTAAAATAAATATAACTGTGTGTGAAACCTTAAAAAAAATAAAAATAATAATAATAATAATGTCTTACCCATTTTTATCAGGGGATCGTCTGGTTTAAGTTGGGACGTCCCAGCTCCATTCTTCTTTCTCAACATGATGCAGTAGATCCTCTTGCGTCTTAAACTGGAGAGTGTATGTGATAAACGGATGGTTGTCTAGATAGTGTGCTGTGCTGATGCAGCTCTATCTGTATATATGTCAGGAAACAGAATAGACACTGCCCCTGTCTAATGAGCTCACGAATGTTAAAGAGCTGCTACTGTTATATGACATCACTTTACATTGGCTTCGGTTTTTATTTCAGTCTACGATGTACAAAAATTCTAATCTACATCAATATAACGATAGAAACTGGTGCCGCTTAAAAGCATATAAAGCACAGATTTAGGTGTCCAATAAAGATGTTCTTGTCCTATTTATGCTCTAGCGCTGAATCATAAACAACGATTTATAAGAGCAGCTCGTTTAAATGGGATTAGACACAGACACAGAAAAATAAATAATAATACAGCTACTATATCTTCAATTCAAAACGCAAATACACCGACAATTTATTAAAAACGAGTTGAAAATGGCTGGACTACATTATGAATTCTTACCAAATACTGCGATGTGCAGACGAACCTGTGCTGGGATTAGGATTAACAACATGTCTCCCTCTAGCGATCTCAACATTAAAAAACAACCAACTCGAAACTGATCAAATTAATTATTTCAAGCGTAAGGTACAAAACAAGTTTAACGTTTGTATTAATGCTTTGCCAGCTACAGTAATGATTAATGCATACATTTGACATTTTTATTTAAATCCAAACAGTTTTCAGAAAATATGTTTGCCTTAAAGTGTGCAAGCTAAACGCACCAACAGTGAGAATCGCCACTGAAAGACGTTTAAAGGCAAACACTAAAACATAAATATTTTCTCACAAAACGATATGCATTTTTTTTATTCTTACTGTTAAAATAGGCTGTCAAAATAATAAAATAATCCCACACCTTCTTTAATATTAACTAATTAAGTGAGTAATTAATTGTCAAACATATTTACAAGTTAACTTTGACGACGTAAAACTGCATTTTTGTAGGCTAAAATATATATATATATTTTTTTCAAACAGATTTTCTCAGCTTCTTTCTCTTTCTTATCTCTAGTTTGGAACAGAGGCCAATCATCGTCGTAATACTCCATCACGTGACTGAACCAGGAAGTGATCTCCTGGCCGTAATTCCAAGTGGTGGTGAAAGATCCCCTTTTTTAGAAGACAGCATAATGCAGTTCTCAAACTCGCTGATTGTACAAGGTGCACCGCTTTGATGTAATGTGATCGGTCATTATATTGTCTTATTAAAATTATATGGTAGGGTTCGTGTGTAATGGCAGCAGGAGTAAAGTTAACGTGTATATATTAATTATAACGTGTACCATTAAAAATGGTAGCTTTGCCCAGCATTTGCAAAAAATACATTATTGGTGAATGGCATCATTACTGTTATGTACAATAACATCATTCTTTTGTAGCAGATATCAAATGTACACAGCTTGTTATTGCAAGCATCTCTATAAATTATATAAGTCTACCTCATCACACTGATTTGCATTATTTGCAGCAGTTCATGACTCCAGGGGTCAATTTTAAATTGCACTTGCACAGGTTCCTACATACCCTCTTATGAAGTGATGCTGCAGTTGTATGGTCTACAAACAGGTAGTCTGTGGCCCATGTACAGCGTCACGCCCAGGATTCTGGGACCCTGTAGGCCGTTACAAATGGTAATGCTTTTAAGAAGTAATAAACATCATATTCAAGTGCTATAATGTGTTTAACTAAAGTACATGTGATGGTCTTCAGAGCCCTCAGAACATTTAAAGGACTGGTTTAACTTCATGGCATGTTTTTCTGGTCTTGTGTCAGGGATGCTTGGAATCAGCTTGGAGACATGAGTCGGGAGAGTGCCATGGCTGCTTATGTGGATGAAATGAAGGAAGTTGCACAAGAGGTGGGAGAGCTTCGATAATATATAATATAAGATATTCATAAACAACTTGAGGGAAAAGTAAGTTTAGCAAAAATGTTCTCTAAATGAAATGTATTGTCAGAGCGGCCAAGCAAATTATTTGTTTCCATATAAATAAATTTGCTGTCATGTATTAATTACAGGTTCAGGGTGTCCGCGGGTCCTTAAAAAGTCTTAAATAACGGTTTCCTAATAAAAGGCCTTAAAAAGTCTTAAAATGTCTTAAATTCAGATTCGATGGGTCTTAAATATTTTTTGGTTACATTACCGCTAAAATATCTTACGTCTGACGGACCTAATGATTGTTTACAATCATTGGACAGACCGAAGATTTTTTTCTCCCCCGCGGTAGTTACTGCATCATCAGAGAGAATCGCAGGAGCAGAAAACAGGTCGAACTACCTTTAATGTTCTCAATAATATCAATAAAAATATAGGTCGAGCTACAGCTGATCAGCCTTCTAGCTAGTTTAAAATGTTTTTTTTTCGACCGGACCCGATTAAAACATAAGTGACAAAAAATAAAAATAATAATAACCAGCGAATCATGGAAATGCGAGAATGATTCTTCTAATTTTATTAAACTACATTCAATGTAAACAGCGATTTATAATGGATAGTGTATGTATTTCTGGTATCAAGGTCGTGCTGTTGAAGCTCACTCTGTCTTTTTGTGAGAGACTTCAAAACAAATGAGCGTAACAGCACACATAAAGAAACTCAGAAGAAACACACTGAGTTAAAAATTCTAAATGTTTAGTTTATTCATAACATGATATAGTGAAGTAACATACCATGACAAGTGAGCTATTTTGCTGAATATTCTTACGACGCAAAAAGCATGCAAAACACCTACAGAGTGCACACATTATGTGAAGTCTAGTGCGCATTGTAACGTCGACCAGAGTGTTTTAGGATTTGCCCAGATGTCAGGAATAAAAGAAGGAAAATAATACTCATAGACGAGAGTTGGTGATCCCATACGTCTTTATACGTAGCTTCAAATTATCCTCGCACTCTCCGCATACATGGGGGAGAGTGGGGGGAAGATTACAAGACACACTTTGGCAGAATTACAAATAAAAATAATAAAAGAATCAGGATGCTTTCTGGAGCAGAGTATACTAGATACAGTCCGCTATATCACCAGCGCAAACGTTACCCAGGCACACCCACCTAGACAACGCATGACATCACAAGAGATGCCTTAAAGGTACATAACAAATTAGGTGGCCGTTACAGATCCCCCCCAGGAAAACAAAGGCTGTCCTCAGCCGTGCACAACTGAGTAACAATAGTACCTTACAACCTCATACATGAACAGTTGTAAAGAGTGTCAGATCACATAGGGGCATGTATTGACATGGCAGCAACTGGCATACATGACAGTACAGTTGAACCAACATACATATTCTGCAGCGACTCATTTCAATTAAAAGAAAACAGCACCTAACCCATCACAGATGCAAAATGGGATACTTTTTCTGGTTTTTACAACTTCCTTTGTTTTTAACATCAAAACATGTAACATGTCAACAGACAAACTCTGCAGTGTTGAATAGAGAACAATGAGCTTTCACTGGCGTGCTTACTGCCTCATTTAAGGTCTAGTCTGTCAGTGTGGTATGTATTTGTCCACCTGTTAGTTGACCACCCAGAGGTGATTCTTGGCGCCAGCCTAGGTCTCAAGTTATAGCAATGCCTGTCAAGGTCACAGTCACTGACAGAAAAATTTTCGGTCTTAGAGGTTATGTCAACCTCCTGGTGAGGTAAACAATCAACATTTCCCATATTGTCTGTCAGGCCAAAAGCATCGTCCACCACTGCCTGTCCACAGTCGTCCCCAGGCACCTCATCCTGAAATGAACAGTCACCAGGAACTCCTTTAACGCAACTCTCGGAAGTCACATGCTGCGGGCCATTATATGAATCCCAGGTACGGAATGGTTGCAGGTTCACAACATGAAAGACACCTGTAGGTGGCCGTTACAGCATGCGCATTTACAGTGCGCTCTTTCACTGCATGATTCAGTCTATTAAAATACATTCAGAATGATCACAAATTCAATACATGGGGCAGAAAATGTAGGCCTAAATATTTATACAACTGCGTATAGTTAATCAATTTCACATGAAGAGTACGTTTTTTTTTCTCCACAAATTGACCACGATTACAAGTGTGTTATTGATTTTTTTATTTTACAACAGTGCGATAAACTATAAGTTAATTAAGAGACTTACGTTTTAGACACCATATTGCCTGTTTTTGCACTATTTCGACAACAGAAATAATTCCAAACAAAGCCACAGCACTGTTTTGCGTCTCTGAGCAACATGATGGTATTTCGTTCCTTAATGATCAAACATTTAAATGACTCACTTATTAACAGTGACCCACTGCCACCTACTGGCGGTTTTAATTTCACATTTAAAGTACCTTTTTATTATTTAAATAATTTCAAATATCAGTATTCAACGTTTTATGTTTAATATATCAAAACATTATTTATGCATTTGTAAAAATAAGCCTTTGTAAAGGTAAATAAAAATATGCAGATTTAAGTTGATAGAACATTGATGAAAATATTCCTTCAGAATAAACTGTTTGTGCCACCAAAAATCTTGGTGATGCAGTGCTTTTGTGGGGATATTTTGAATGGAATATTGTCTTCTGATATGAAAAGTTCACTGTGTATTTTAGTAATAAATATAATTTATTACAGTGATGATATTTTGTTTTCTTTTTACGTTAAACACATTCAATATTACATATATGTATGTAATATAATGTGTACTTCCATTACAGGTTTAGGTCTTAAATTTCATATAAGGTGGTATTAAAAAGGTCTTAAAACATCTTAAATTTAACTTGTTCATGTCTGTAGAAACCCTGAGGTTATAGACACCATGCAAATCAATGAGAAGCCTGCATCCTTCTTCCATTATTTTGAACCTCTCTATTATGCCATTCATTATATGCCCAGACCTCCAGAGGCACTTTTATCTCTTAGATCAGGTGTGCATTTATTTATTTATTTTGGTAAAATACAATGAGTTCTATGTGATAACTACTATGATTACTATGAAAACTATGATTTTGGTGTGCATTTTAAAGATGTAAATGCCAGAGAACCAACTTATGGTTGGGCTGATCATGAAGTGGAGAAGGCAACTCAAGAACCAGCTCTTCAACAGGAGGACACAGGGATGGTTCCTGAAAGTGAACTTCAATCTGAGAGTACAGGTAGTGTAATGATTATCTATAAATGAGGGATGCAGAATATTTTACAGCCCACCAAAACACTTTTTTTTTTTTTTTTTACAATGGAAAATTTGGGTTTTAAGCTTGTACAAACAAATATTTGCAATTTTACTCTGATCATTTACACTTCTGTTTTTTTTTTTATTATTATATTGGAACCTGCACCGGTTATGATCGCTATCCAGACATGTCCCACCAAACTTCCTGTTTAAACATTTGACAATTGTATAAGTAATAAATAATGCCAAGATTGTGTGCACTATATTTCTTCTCTTTCATCGCCATATATGTGTGTAGAGGCACATGTGTCTGAGGTTCAGGGGCTGGCTAGTGACTCAGAGAGTGAAATCTTCTGTGACTCATTGGAACAGCTGAACACTGTTAAGGTCTAAAATTTGACTAAGTCTAATTAAAATGTGTGTAACAATCTATGTCCCGCATTTTTTACAATATTTCGTTCATGCACTTACAGCTTGCTGCAATGCCAGATGGTAATGCCAGTTCCCAGAATGGGCATGCACTCACTGAGACCTCTGGAATCCAGGTGCATCATTACAGCCCTCTCTCAGGTGATTCAGATCGGTGCTGGACATGGTGGTGAGGGGGCAGAAGATAGGCTTGGTCCTCCCATTAGGAGGAGAACCACAGGGAGAGAAGGGATGCAGCAGGGCTGGAGGAACCCCTCAGGTAAGTTTAATCTAATTGCACATTATAAACCACAACACCCTTTTTTGACCTCTTGTGTCACTATTACAAGTGCCACCATGTAACAATATTTTTGTAAATTTTATAAAATTGTTAAAAATATTCAAATGCATGGATCCCTACATTTACATAACCATTCCAAGAGTTTTGGGTCAGTAAATCCCAATGAAGTGCCTTGAAACCATTTATCTAATATAGAGAACTGTGTTGCCCATGATTTTATAAGAAGTGAAGCCACTGCCAGGGGCAGACTTAACCAATAAGCAGTGTTGGGGAGCAACTAGTTATATGTAACGATATTACATAATTTAATTACAAAATAAATAAAATGTGTAATTAAATTGCAGTTACTTATGAAAATGTTAATGATTACAAAGGGGGTTACATCTAAATATTTTCACACAAATACAGATTTGATTGATTTCTTTTCCAAATAGCATTGACTGCTCTAAAATATGAGGCACCATTGTTTCTGGAGTTTAGGACACAGAATAGGACACATGCTTATTTGATAACTTTTTAATTAATATGTATACGCTTTATTTTTTAAAGGGGACATCGGATGCACTCAACTTTTACATGGTGTTTGCATATAAATGTGTCTTAGCAGTGTGTGGACACAACCACCCTACAATGATAAAAATCAATTCACTTTTTTTTTTAATCCCCCAAAAAACCTAAACAGTCTAAATTATCTAGCCGTTTTGAGTATGACGTCATACTGCTCAGGCCCCGTCCACGGCTGCTGACGGATTGTCCCATATTAGCATATTTCCGCCCTCAGCCAGTTGAATGCTGTCTGCCATTTTCTTCGTGCTCAAGCAGGTGTAGCGACAACAGTGCCTTGTAAGCAATGCAGGTGTTTTGTAGTTGCATGTAAAAGTGAACATAAGAGTCTTCATTTTCTCCCGATATCAGAGTCACTGAGGACGCAGTGGATTAGTTTTGTTTTTGATTGTGAAGTGCCACTGAATACACCTACATTTGTTTATGTCTGATCAAATCATTTAAATCCAGACTCCTTTCTGAACAAGGGCCAATTCAAGGCATGTTTTGCTAAAAAAGTTGAAACTCATGGATGGATCAGTACCCAATTTTTGTGATCCAGCTGCACCTCAAGAAGAAGTAAGTCTCACAATTTATACTTTTTATGATTATTTGCAAATCTCCTTTTCTCTTCCATGGAAGAGAGGGAGAATCATACCAACTTGTGGAAAATGGGCATCCAATGTCCCCTTTAAGATTAACAGTTTTTTTCCAAGGCATTGTTAGATGCCATTGTTTCCTGTCTAGTGTTGTCAAGGTACCAAAATGTCAGTATTCGGTACCAATACCAGTGAAAATCCACGGTTCTCGGTAGCAATTTCGGTACCAAAGCGAAACACAAAAACATGCTAATTGAACAACATTTATATTAATAACGTTAAACAAAAAATGTAATGTACAAAACCAATGCCATTCTTTATACTTATTTAAAATTGTTTCAGGTTTTTTCACAAGTAATAAAAGTATGAAAAAAGTAAACAAGTTTCACCCAAAAGTTTATTCATAGTTCTGCTGCCACTGAAAAACATCTGTAAACTGTTGTCTGTTTTAGGGTTTGCTGGTGTGTTTCAGGATCTTCCTCAGTCTGCAGCTGTAAAAGGAAAATATAATATACTTAAGTAAAGCAATGGGCTGAGTCTGACCAAATGCAACATAAGATCATCGACACTAGCTAAAATATAACTTTTCAGTAAATAACAAACCTCAGCTTTTATAATAAATTTAGATAAGATTACATATATTAAGTGTATATCAAATAGATGGAAACTGTAGTATTAAAAACACTTTACAATAAGATTTTGTTTGTTAGATAACATGACCTAACAATAAACAATAGTTATATGGCAATTATTCTTCTTAGGGTTAATTTCAAAATTCAAAATGATTTAATACACAATGAACAAACATGAATGATCAAGTGTTTGTATTAAATAACATTCACAAACATTAATGAATGTTTTAAAAATATATTGTTCACTCACTGTAAGATGTTACTAGATCTAACATTGTACAGTAAAGTCTATACAGGAGATAAAATTTGACTACTTTTATTTAATCCAAACTGTGTTCATATTTAATTTTAAAGGGCTTTTAAAACCTGGCCTTTATGCTGTAGAAGATTCCCGCCTCTCAAAATGGGCTTGTCCAATGAGAAAGACGGAAATTCCAAGCGGGAGGTGGCAATTGCTGGAGGGTTTTGCGACCCTTTGTCTCCAAGCATGGTAGTTTGCAAATGGAACTTGAATCGAAATTACTAAAGATTCTCAGGACACTAATATATATTGCCTATGTACCAACATATAATATACACGCTTGTTTCGATCATCAGAAGGCGAATTCATAGATACTAAACAAGGTAGGATTACATATAGGCAGGATGACAGGAATGGGTTCCATCATAAGCGTGCATAGAATATTCTAAAAATATCAAAGACCACATACACCATGACCTGAAGGATATGTGTGTTCATTCAAAGAAAGGTTTTCCTATGAATTAATTAGTAGAAAAGTCCATTTCTGCTGTGCATTGTGGATTTCCTATGGAACATGTATGGATTTTCCCTGCTTCGCATTCCATTAGGTTGTAAATGTATCTCAGGGTTGCCATGGTAACCAGGGTTCTGGGATTAAATGGTTAACAAAGAAATAATTTTGAACAAAATTCATTCTAATGCTCATTATATTAGCCGCACTTATGCTAACGATTAACTACGTATACGCTAACGGCGATGTTTATTTCAATCCGAAATTTAAATTAAAATATGGAATAATATTCATAACAGAAGCTTTAAATATTAAAAATTTAATTGAAACTTACCTGCTTGAACTTGATCGGGGTGTTTTGTTAGTTTGATGCATTTCCTCCTCTTGAGGTCACCACTGCTTTTAAGAAGAGGTTGCCAGGTTTTCACAATAAAATACGCATGTTTTGGCGGTGTTCCCCTGGTCAAATTCACATTCCAGGGGCTAAATATCACGTTAATGGGGTCGTTTTTCAACCCCCACTTTTTGTTAAAGCAGCCCAATTCCGCGGGAAAACCACGGACTTGGCAACACTGGAAGAGGATAGCTTTCGGATAGCGCATCAAGAACCGGGTTGACCGGGTACTCGGTACCACTGGTACTTAAAAAAACCTGGTACCGTAACGTTTTCATTTTTTTAGTACCGACTTGGTACCGAAATACCGGGTCTTTTGACAACACTATTCCTGTCATAGCTACAGTGGGGAAAATATTTATTTGATCCCCTGCTGATTTTGTAAGTTTGCCCACTTAGAAAGAAATGAAGGGTCTGTAATTTTTATGGTAGGTTTATTTTAACGTATAGAGACAGACCTAACCTTTTTTTAAAACAAAAAGCAATAGAAACATTTTTTAAAACAAAAAGCAATAGATCAATTTATTGAGACAAACAAATATTTTTTGTTTTAACGATCAAACACAATAAAAATTAAACAAATATCTAATTTCTAATGTTTTATATGCAGATTAAATAGGTCTTTATTGTATAGGTCTAATTGTCTCCCAACGCCACAGGAGGGCGCAATGAGCAAAATAATGCAGCGCATTTAGCAAGTAACTCTATAAAAACGTGCATTACGTCTAAATTAACTCATAAAAATCTAATATAATTTCGTAAATTGCATAAACAATTATGAACAAAACAGCATCATGTATTTATGCATTGCTTAATCCAAAGAGCCAAAGCGCCATTCACACAGACTGCATTTAAAAACATATGAGACACAGTGAAAAGGAATAAACCTCCACAAATTTGCGACATGCTTTCTAAAAGTTTAAACTGTTTTAACTTAGCATGGCTTTCTATACATCTCTTCTGTGAGACGCGAGTGCAGCAGTCATATTTGTCCGTCTAAAAATGCATGTGTTCGTGTTTGTGTGTGCTGTCTGCATCACTCATAGCACGTGCCTATATCATGACCTTAATATGCTTCTTCTTGAGCCACTCCTTTGTTGCCTTGGCGGTATGTTTTGGGTCATTGTCATGCTGGAAGACCCATCCATGACCCATCTTCAGTGTTCTGGCTGAGGGAAGGAGGTTCTCGTCCAAGATTTTACAGTACATGGGGTCCTTGCGGGTGCTGCAGGATTTCAGTCCATTGCGTAGTGCGTAGTGTGTTACCAATGTTTTGCTTGGTGACTGTGGTCCCAACTGCTTTAAGATCATTAACAAGCTCCTCCCATGTAGTTAGGGGCTGATCCCTCACCTTTCTTATGATCATCCTTACCCCATGAGGCAAGATCTTGCACGGAGCTCCAGACCAAGGCCGATTGATGGTTGTTTTGTATTTCTTCAATTTCCGAATAATCGCACCAACATTTGTCTCCTTCTCACCAAGCTTCTTGCTGATAGTCTTGTAGCCCCATTCAAGCCTTGTGCAGATCTACAAACTTGTCTCTGACATCCTTTGACAGCTCTTCGGTCTTGCCCATGGTGGTGGGAGAGGTTGGAATGGAAGATACAGATTGTGTGGACAGGTGTCTTACACCTAACGAGCTGACATTAGGAGTAACTTCTTAAAGTGGCAGGACTAATCTGTGTTCCACATGGGCACATAACAATCTGTGGGAGCCAGAATTCTTGCTGGTTGGTAGGGGATCATATACTTATTTCACTCACTGAAATGCAAATCAATTTCTAACCTTTATATAATGTGTTTTTTTCTAGATTTTTTTGGTTGATATTCTGCGTCTATCAGTTGAAATAAACCTACCATAAAAATTACAGACCCTTAATTTCTTCAAGTGGGCAAACTTACAAAATCAGCAAGGGATCAAATAAATATTTTCCCCACTGTATGCAAAGATTTGATTCCAAAAACAGTATCATAGCTATGAAACTATAACTTATGATTTTAAATCTTTATTTAACCTCAGTACGATCTCAAAGTAAAAAGGGGTGAAAATTTAGAAGTCTAATTTTGTGGTGGCTGTGCTTTAAAATTACATTTTTATAATCTTAATTTAAGTGAGGAAGTATTTTGAAAGTCTGACAGTAAGTACTTGTGTTGAGTACTACTGTAAGGTTAACCTTGCCTGGTTTAAATGTTTCAAAATGATTAACAGTTGAAAACATTCGTTAGAAATTTTGAAAAGTAATCAAAATTAACCAAATGTAATCATTTATATTACTTTAATAAAGTAATTAAAATAGTTACACTACATATTACATTTTAAATAGGTTAACTTGTAATCTGTAACACATTACATTTACAAAGAAACCTTCCCAACACTGCCAATAAGTGAGGTAAGCAGCTGCTTAGGACTTCAGGAACTCAGGGAGCCCTATCTGATATTGGCAAAACATATTTAGCAAACACTCCAGTGTGTATTGGTGTTTGTGCTCTGGAGAGTATCAGAAGTTTCTATTTATTAGAGCCCTACCGATATGTTGTTTTGGGGGCCGATACTGATATTAGGGAGTAAAAAAAAAAGAGACAGATATCGATATATCAGCCGATATTCTTTATGTGTAGGCTATATTATAATACACTATAGTCAAACTTTCGACTGGTACTATATATAGAATACAGTATATACTAGAGATAAACCGATTGACCGGCCAGTGATCGGAATCGGCCGATTTTTCGCATTATCAGCCCGGATCGGTGACCAGCCGGTCAGTCTCACGTCTTGCCGATCCTTTTATTGCCAGCGGCGCTCTGTCATGCCAGATGAGGCTTGCACAGCCTGGGTGAGTGTGTGGGAGGGACAGCACACACAAAGTAACTCACAGATATTTATAGATGCATACTGCAGTAGAAAAAAAAAAGATATTTACAAAATATGATTTAGGTAAGCAACATTATACGGGCATGATGTTTCTTTGAGTATATCAACACGATTGCAATGTGACACTGATTTTATACAATAGTATTTCAATAAACAAGAAGTTAAAATTAAGTGACTTCGATTTTGGACAAAATATTGACGGTTTTTGCTCAATTTTGCTGACGAGAATAGTTCCGATTAAAGCCACAGTAGAACTGTTGTGTGTCTCCGAGCAACACACAGTGGTGTTTCGTTACTGAATGAATCCACGTTTTTGAACAAATTGAGTGAGTCAATGATTCAGTGGCCCATTCATAAGGACATGTCACTTACCTCGTTTCTGAATGAATCAGCCCTTTGAATTAAATGGTTGAATGAATAAATGACTCACTCATTAAAACAGACATTTGCCACCATCTACTGGTGGTTTAGTCATATTTAAAAGTATCATTGCATTTTTTCAACATTTATATGTTTAAAAAATATGTAAAACATCAATCTTATAAAATTATTTATGTATTTGAAATTTTGCAGTGTGAATGCATTTATGGCAGCTCAGCTTCATCAAACTGTTTGTGTAAATGCATCTAATGCCACTTCAGATGCAGCTACTGTTTCCTCAGCAGTGGAAAAATTTAGTTTGTTAATACTAATTTCATTTGAATGGTAACAACTGTAATGGGGCTGACGAGACGTGAGACGTGTGGATCCATCTGCAAGCTTTATTTAAAGAGACGTGGTATAACAGGCAGGGTCGAACAATGGCAAACAGGTATATGGTGGGCAAAAACACAAGAATAGTCCTAGGGCTAGCGTAGGTCACCGATCGGCAGACAGAATCACAGGGGCAGGACGAGAGGGAGAAATCCAGGAAAACAGGCAAAGATCAGAAACCGCAAAAACAGGCAAGGCAAAACAAGGAAAACACGGAGACTCGGAAAGGGGTACAGGCTAAACAATACTCAGCAGAGAAAGGTGGTTAGAGTGGGTGTTATATAGTGAGTGAGGTGATTAGAAACAGCTGTGTGCAATGAGTGCAAATCAGTGCAGTGTGCAAATCGTGCAAAGAATGATGGGATATGTAGTCCGGGGTGCTATGCAACAGTTTGTGTTGTGCAAGAGTCAATGTAATGGAAAGGGTGACCTCTGGTGGTGAATAAACGGAAGTCCATGGACCGAATTCGTGACAATCTGACATTATCAAGATGAATTGGTTCTGACACAGTTTAACTCTGAGTACTTACCATTTTCTAAACTATAGCAAATAAACTGTGATAATGTGAGAAATGTTGAAGGTTTTACTTCTCATCAAACATAAAACAACTTTAAGCAAATAGTGTTAAATCATAAGGAATTCTAAATTTAATCCATTTTAATTATAATCTAAATTTAATCTCCGATTCCGAAGATGCACGCAATTTACTTTCCATACGTGTACGCCTGTGCACTGGGGGAAAAAACTAAAAGCA
>NW_015505964.1:339794-351366 GCF_001515645.1 Sinocyclocheilus grahami
CGACACCCACAGTAAATAAAGATCCGACAGTCAACAAAGCATAATCCATGAACTGAGCGAGTGATGAACGTGGACCCTCATCCATTATAAGCTTAGCCCTCAGAGGTTGATTTATGCCATTGCAGAAAAACTCTATCAATAGACAGTCTGGTAACTCAGAATAGTGAGCGATGGCTAAAAACTCTCGGATATGGTTCTCCAGTGATCGTGGACCCTGTTTAAGGGCTAACAAAATCCTTGCGGTGTCCATACCTGGCCAATGTTCCTCAGAAAAGCTGCTGGGTCCTTGTAGGGCTGAGTATTCTGTAACGGGGCTGACGAGACGTGAGACGTGTGGATCCATCTGCAAGCTTTATTTAAAGAGACGTGGTATAACAGGCAGGGTCGAACAATGGCAAACAGGTATATGGCGGGCAAAATCACAAGATAGTCCTAGGGCTAGCGTAGGTCACCGATCGGCAGACAGAATCACAGGGGCAAGACGAGAGGGAGAAATCCAGGAAAACAGGCAAAGATCAGAAACCGCAAAAACAGGCAAGGAAAACACGGAGACTCGGAAAGGGGTACAGGCTGAACAATACTCAGCAGAGAAAGGTGGTTAGAGTGGGTGTTATATAGTGAGTGAGGTGATTAGAAACAGCTGTGTGCACTGAGTGCAAATCAGTGCAGTGTGCAAATCGTGCAAAGAATGATGGGATATGTAGTCCGGGGTGCTATGCAACAGTTTGTGTTGTGCGAGAGGCAATGTAATGGAAAGGGTGACCTCTGGTGGTGAATAAACGGAAGTCCATGGACCGAATTCGTGACAACAACTCTACAGTTTATTATTATTCTAACTGAATTAATTGAAACAAAGGAAGAATTTGATGTGAAAGATGACACATTTAATAAGGTTGGGGGAAAAAATTACCATTTATAAACATAGTGGGAAATTACATCTGTTTTGTTACATACAGCAACTCATTTTAAGTTAACTATTTCTTCCTCTTTCCAGTTTTGTTTAAGTGAGAGAAAATCTGTAACTTAGTCCATATTGGGGGAATTGTAATGTTTAATGATTTCTTTTATGATGTAAATATTTTTGCATTGAAATTTACATAGATTTTAGTTTGTATATGCTGTCAATTATAGTTCTTAGAAATTGGAATCGGCAAAAATCGGTATCGGCAGGTCACACTTCCAAGAAATCGGAATGGCCAAGAAATTAGCAATCGGTGCATCTCTAGTATATACATAAACAGAATATATATATATATATATATATATATATATATATATATATATATATTTCATAGCCACAGTCTACACACACACACACACACACACACACACACTATATTACACTCACTCAGATTCTTCTCAAACTAGTGGTAGCACATTACGGAGCAAGTTTCCTGCCCTAGTTTCTAGTCCTTAGTTCCTAGTCATAGTCTTTTCTTGCCTGCTTTCCCGTGTTACCTGATTCTTGCCTGTTTATCTTGGATTAACCCTTTTCCTTTCTGTTTCGGACTGTGTTTGCACCTCGCCTGGACTATTGCTTGTGTTATTGGATTTCCCCTCTTGTCAAGCCCTCTGGATAACGTTCGCTGTCGACTGACTCGCACCTGTTTTGGATTACTCTTATGTCTTGCCCTCAATATACCTGTTTGCCATTGTCAGAACTAGGGGTCGACCGATTATCAGCCTTGCCGATTATCGATGCCGATATTAAGCATTTTTATGATTATCGGTAACGGTCATTTTCAAAAATTATTTGCCGATAAAATAATTACATTTTGAAACACGCTATCTGGCTCTGATGCAGCCTGTCGGAACTCACCACTCTGTGGCATAGAGCAATCTCCGCCCACCGCCCATCTGATTTGTTGGGAGTCACGAGTCTGACCAATCAGCATGGAAGGCTAAATGCACTGAAAGTTTTGCACTCTCACATCGAAAGCGCATGCTAACTGGAGCTGCTTCAGTGATCACGTATCATTTGTCTCTCTAAGGCAGCAGCAGACGTTGCTGAAGTTGCAATAAATCACAATCCACTACACTGAAGTTGCAAAACACCTCAATATTATCTATTTATGGTTTCCGCGATGGGGAAAACGTGGCCAGAATCGTGGAATCCAGTCATATAAATGAAATGTACTGTATAATACGTAATGTGACGGAATTTGTCAAAGTTTGGATGAATTAATCAAAAGTATTTAAATACACTTAAATCGACTCGCGCTATGGACTAGTATCTGTAAATATTAAGCCGCAAAAAGACTATTTAAATATGAATCCTGCATGTTCTGCGTGTCTCTGTATATGTGAATGACACAGACGCGTGGTTTTGTTTACTACCCACATACTGAAGTGTGACGCTCGCGGTGTTTTCTATGGCAAGCCGTTTTGACTTTTATTCATTCTCAGGATATGAATTCTTGATATCAACAATAAAATTTTTACTAGTTAAAATGTTAATTCTTGATATCAGGAATTAGATTTCTACTAGTAACAAATGCTATTTTGAGTTTAACTCTCATTTGATTAAAAGATAAATGAAATTAATGTTTTATGCCTTCATTTGCACTGCACTGTAAATTGAAACTAATGGAAATTACTGTTTGCCTAAAATAGGCTATACGTGTTATAGTGTCATTAAAATAGTTGCGGTCTTCTTAACAACTTCTACAATGGAGCTATGAAGACAATTACATTTACACTTATTATATACATTGTGCTTCTTTAAGTTAATCAATTGATGTGCATTAGATGATAAATTGAACAGTCACCTCTTGTAGGTTATGATTTAGTCATCAGAAAATAATCTAACTTGTAAATTATTGAACCCAAATACTTACATTTCCCAAGCTGTTTAGCTGTAGTACAGTATTCATAGGCTTAGTCATGAATCATACAGTGGCCCTACTTTTAACTCTCTCTTTATATTACCCTTATGCAACGGGGCCGTTGAATGCTTGAATCTGATTGGCTGACGAACGTTCTGAGGTCTGCAATTATTTTCAGGGAAACACACGGCGAACGTAGTTCCAGGCAGCTCTCTTGACCGCATTACAGTTCCATATCACTTTGCATAGTTAACTGTAATAACAGAAATTAGCATACAGTACCTATAAAGCACACAGGAATTACTGCAATCACACGTGCTCGCACACGCACACTACGGTCACGCAGTTTGCACAAAAATGTGTTGTCAGCGCTTCCCTGACGATTTTATCAGTTAGCCTATATAGTGTAGCAACTTAAAGGCTACACATGTCATTTCTCACTAGCGAGGTAATAACAGCGCTGTTTAGAGACGCTGCTGCAGAACACTGTTGAGGGACGCACAGAGGTAGCCTAATTCACACAAGCTCTCTCTCTCTTTCTTTCTATTTCTCTGTGTGTCTCTTGTCTCTCTCGCTGTCTTTCTAATAACTTCATTAATACCTGCATTAGAATGCTATCAATGGCTCATGCCTCCATTACCAGCTTTAAAATTACATTTTGGAACTAGCAAAAGAGGCGTTGGATAAGATGCGGAAGAACACAATAGCCTACTCACAATAGCGATTTAAGTACAAAAACCAGACAAATCCCTTTAAATATATCATCTGATCGATGTCTTGAGGTGTGGTTACCGTAGTATAATCAGAATAATTGACTCCGAGCCGTTGAATTATTCGAAAAATAATGCACACCCAAGGTGTAACGGCCACACCGCTTCGCATCACCACCTTGGGTGTGCATTATTTTTCGAATAATTCAACGGCCCGTCGTCAATTATTCCTTACTTATTGTAGATGGATGCACGGAAGAAGACAAGAGTAAGAAGTACAATCAACACCAGTGAAAGTTTTTTGTCAGAGCTCTTGTTATTCTTAATTTTGGCATTAATTAAAATTTTTACAGCAGACATATATATCGGTTCAAAATATCGGTTATCGGTCTACTTGGTCTGTAATAATAGGTATCGGCATCGGCCCTGAAAAACACATATCGGTCAACCCCTAGTCAGAACCTTGCCTGTTTTATGACCACGTCTTTAAATAAAAGCTTTGCAGATGGATCCGCACGTCTCACGACTCGTTCGCCCCGTAACGTGCACTTAACAGTAAACTTCACTTCGCTTATTATAAATAACTTAAAAAACACAAATAGAACAAAATATATATAACTTGAATTAAGAAAATAAACAAGGTAACTGTGTAGTGCAAGCAAGCTACTGTCAAACCAACAGGGGCAGGTTTATGCAAGAAGCACAGCTTTTCCAAATGTAAACATCTAAAATGAATAAATAATAATAATGAATAATATTTTTTCACAAATTCTGTGTTGCATATTTTCTGGTAATCAAATGAACATGCAGAACATGAGGATTCGTATTTAAATAGTCTTCTGCAGTTTAATATTCACAGATACTAGTCTATATCGCGATTTAATTTAAGTGTACTGACCTGCTTTTTATTTATTCATCAAAAATAAGACAAATTCCATGAAATTCCGCTTTATACTGTAAATTTCTTTTTATGACTGGATTCCGTGCTTCCGTCCGTGTTTTCTGCATCGCGGAAATCACAGGGCCCTACTAATGTAGCAAACGAATATGATAAGCTCATTGTGAGAGAAAGACATTGTTGTTTATTTACTTAAGCATTGAGTCTCTCCAACTAGGTGACAACGTAGCGTTAATTCAACAGACTCAAGCCACCACCGCACTGCCGTCTATTGGACTGCAGAAAGATACTAACTTTTCAAACTGCTACGTTACTGACTGTACTGACAAACTATGCTGACACCGTGTCTGCGCCGCAACAGGATGCGACAAAGCGACCTTTGAAAATCATTTGAACTTTGTGTCAGTACGTCATAAATAGAACGAGGCATCAGTGTAATGTCGGGATTTGTTGTGTTGCGTCGCGCCGCATCCAGTGTAGACAGCATCACTGATTATAATGGGTTCTATTCACTCATTATATATAGATCAGTGGTTCTATTGTATTTTGTCGCACCGCACCGCTTGCATCCAATGTAGACACCCAGTTAGAAAATGTGATGTGACCGATGTGATGAGCATGAGTTGTGGGCTGCAGCGTGGCCGGTATAAACACCAGCATTGACTGAGTGGCCGCGATCAGCTCCGGTGGCCGTGAAGCCGTAATGCGCCGCAGACGCGTGCCGTGATGCACAGATCAGCTCTAACACCACTGAATCTGCTGTTAAAAATTAACCATCCATTCATCATATCATCATTGCAAAATTAAGAATTAAAATCATTGTAATGTGACGATCAAATATAGGTGCAGCCGTGCGGGTGGGTAGCGGGCGGATAATTTGAAGCAGCAGACTCGGGTGAAGTTTGAGCTCATCCATGCATCTCTTTACTACACTGACCTGGGTCGCCAGTAGCAAACAATGGAGCGCACTCTGCTGGACAAACAAAGTAATTACACCATTTAGAAGCATTTCGTCTGCGTTGTAAAAAAAAATTAATATCGGCGGCATATTCACCAATACGATATATCTGCGACAGGTTCATATCGACCGATAATATCGGCAAAACGATATATCGGTCGGGCTCTACTATTTACACCGGGTTTTTGCAGCGTTGAGCAGTGTAGCCAATCACAGACATATCTGTTGATTTCTTGAACTTAATGGGCAATCAGAGGTGTTTAAGTTAGAATCCACTTACCACTCGAAAAGCCGAAGTTTATGTTTATTGATGAGTTATGTGTGCTTGCATATCCTCTCATTGTAACAAAGAAAGTGTAGACACAATGTAAAGAAAAGATTCAGTCTGCATTGAAGAGAACCTCATTGATTATAATGGAACTTCGTAAGATTGCGATGAACTGAAGTAAGTGACAGCTTTTAGTGATTATAAAGGGAGCATCCTTTGCACGCTTTGTAGGCTATATATCAAGGGTCTTCAACCGGGGAATCGCATTGGTAATTGTAAGGTCCACGCACTTGGCCCAAGGAAGGTATCCAGTGGTGGCTGAAGGTTTCTTGCGTGTTTGACTTTTCAGCATGCAAAGTTATTAAATTTAGGTTAAACTCAAATCTAACTCCATATTTTATTATCTAATCAGACTCCATTTTATTATTTAATCTGACTCCATTTTATTATGACCTCGAACTTAGGTTGAAATGCAAATTGGTTGTATGTCTGTTTCTAATTAGTATTCTTCTGACATTTGATTAGTATAGTTAACTCTTTATTTTATATTCACTCGTTCATTCGGGTGCTCATGTTCGCTAACAAGGATACAACGTAATCTACTCAATAATTACAGAGTAAAACAGAATAAAATCAAATGTAACAATTTATTATCAGTCAGGTAAAAATATGTATTATATCAGTCAATTACATATCCAATTCAAAAATATCAAATCATATCAATACAAGACATCAAATTCTCAAGGATTAATCTAAAAGTAAAATATGCATACCTGACCTTAGAAAATACATAGTACGAATTGAAGAGACACACCACACTATGGGCTTTCTGGCTACAGAATCGCCCTGATCCTCTTGCAACATTTCCTTAAAGGTCCCATATTGTCAAAACTGAAATTTTTCACGATTACTGAGGTCTAGGGGCTATTTAACTACCATATAAGTTTCAAAACAGTCAGTCCACAGTAAAATTCACACAGCCTGCAAAAAAGTAGCTGTGATTTTTCACGAACCGTTGTGACTTCCGTAAAAAGTAGACGTCAGAACTACAGTCACTGCCTTCAGTCACCCCCCTGAGCACCACCCACAGTCCCACTCTCCTTTTGCCAAACCCCAGACAACATCGCATCCATGCTATTGCTGAGCAGCAACAACACAGAAACATATCGAAAAGATTAACTTTAACCACGAAACCAGATCGGCCGACCTGTAACGTTACACTCTCACTCAAAGGATGGACAATCTGACAGGACTGTTACTATGAGGTGGATCACATCTAATGTGTATAGTAAAGACAAACTTACCATGTCTATCTAGTCATGATGAAGATGTATATATATTTGAATTTCAGCAGGAAACAATTTTTACAGCTACACTATTGTTCCAGCCACAATTAATCACAACAATGTATATACAGTTACAAATTATTATATATAAATCATCAGTTTGTTGTTTTACACACTTGCACACAGACATTATTTCATACACAACATAGTCGTGAGATGCAAGAAACAGAGACATATGGCAAGAAATCTGTAGACGCGCCCATAACAACAAAAGACAATACTTTATTGAACCTTTTCTGATAAGAAGTGTGCGCTGCAAACGCGAGCATTTTTGACGATCGTTTCTGTCCAGTCTGCTCGTTTTATCGCTTTTAACCACAGCTGTCGTCGGTTTTTTGTCTGGCAGTGCCAGCAGATATGCGATCAAATTTCTAATTTGAGGCTGTATTACGTCGATTCTGGCACCCAACATCACAACAAGATGATATTTTAAGCTCCTTATGTAGCCGAATCTGCGCTGGTTTGAATGGGCCGCCTCCCGTTTCCCCTTTGTTTTGCTGCCTCCAGAGCCATGGAAAGAGAGAGTTGCGTCAACGGAAGTTCAAAATGCTCGATCGTCACGTGATTCACGTAGACCTCAAATAGTTCCAGGAAGTTCATAGCGGGCAATTTGTCTTCTGCCAAGGTAACTTCAGCCTCTCTATATACATATAATTATATGTGTGTGTGTGTGTTCTTACAACTTGCTTGTTAGTCAAGTTCAATCACAAATATACCTGTATACCTGTTTTACTAATCTCATGGTAAATGTTAAGTTTGTTGTCTTAGAAAATTCGTTCCAAATAAATGAAGGGGAAAAATAAGTTGATTTTAAATTTCATGGCATCAACACATCTAAAAAAAGTTGGGACAAGGCCATGTTTACCACTGTGTGGCATCCCCTCTTCTTTTTATAACAGTCTGCAAACGTCTGGGGACTGAGGAGACAAGTTGCTCAAGTTTAGGAATAGGAATGTTGTCCCATTCTTGTCTAATACAGGCTTCTAGTTGCTCAACTGTCTATATATAATGAGTGAATAGAACCCATTATAATCAGTGATGCTGTCTTCTTTGTCGCATCTTCCTCTTTATGATGCACCAAATATTTTCTATGGGTAAAAGATCTGGACTGCAGGCTGGCCATTTCAGTACCCGGATCCTTCTTCTTTTGTTATGCACTTATTTACAGCAAACGATTTATACATTTATAATAAACTATAAAGCATGTTGTCCTTGAACAGTCTCCACCATAGTTTGCTGTGCTGCATGGGAGTGCTCCAGTCACTCACAGAAAGGAGTGTGAGAATGTATGGTTTCCCTACTGATCTGGAGATGAGAAAAAAAATTATGCATCAAGTTTTGTTCAATTCACATTTATTTGTATAGCACTTTTTAATATACACATTGTTTCAAAGCAGCTCTACAGAAAATGAATGTTTCTACATTACGAATAAGAGTTCTGTTAACAGGTGTAACTGTGCCAAAGTAATGGTAGAAATGTTGCAGTTAAGTAACGTCATGTATTCAGAAAGTTAAATATATACAGAAACAATGAACAAATTAAAGCAATGGTTACATGATGTGATCATGTTGATTACAATGCAAGGAAAATGTATCAGTTTTGTATGTTTATTCAAAGTCAGCTTCATCTGAAGTCCTCTGAAGGGTGGGCGTCATCTCTTCACAGGTGTTGGGTCATCTGAAGTCTTCATAAGAGGCTGGATATAGTCAGCAGCAGCAATCTAAATATAGCTATAGATTACACCAAGAAAAAGTGGTGTAATCATACTTGGGAATTGGCACTTTTTTGCAAAGAACATTGAAAGACTTGCAAAAACCCAGTGAACGGACTCATTGTGAATGTGATGTCTCATTACAAGTAGTCTTCAGGTGGTTCTTGTTCTGAAAGCAAGATAGCGAAGGAGAAAAACACAGGAGAAATGGTTAAGTGATGCTCCATCACATTGCAGTCCTGTGGCATCTGCTCCTTCAACACAGTGCTTCTTTAGTAGGTAAGACATTTAAGTATAAAATACAGTAATAATGTACAGGTTTACTGTAATTACTTCTATAATATAGTAGTGGTATATAATCCATTTTTGGACATTTAGCCTAGCATGATTCTGAAATGAAAACTGCTCACCTACATTAAACTTTTCATTCTCACTTTGGTCCATCTGCATCCTTTGCAATATATCTAAGTCTATTTAATAACTCCCCACCAGCAAAATCACTTTTAAATTACACAACGATGGATGAAACTGCATGAAGAGAATGAATAACATCCCGTAAATCTACTAATTAAGTGAGGAATAATCTAATAATCATCTGTTTTAATGCACAGGGTAATTTGATTAGCTGTGCTGATAATATACTATTTTGTTCTATAAATGTCTTACATTTTAAAAGTTCATCACAGAGGTCTCTTCTGCTGCATCTCTACGGCGCTGATAGTATGAGCGCTAACTTCCGGGAACTATTGAGCGGCTCCAAGATCCGCCATTGCTGTAAAAAAACTGGTCCATTGAAGTGAACGGAGTTGTCACAACTCTCTCTCTCTACAGCTCTGGCTGCCTCCAGCTAGCGCTGTGACATCGCTGACCCTAGTTACCTGTGGTTGGCCTGGCCGTGCGTCACTCAGAAAACAACAGGCCAAAATCGACCTGTTCTCAGCAGAGCTCCTGAGAAAGGAGCTGTAAAAATATATTGAGATGGTTTTTGGTACTTATACCGCAAATATATATTAAGGACATCAAAACCTCAAATAAAACTCCAGAAAGGTGTACAATATGGGACCTTTAAGTACTTCAGACCAAGACAAACGTCCCCCGAGATGGAGACAGGAACTAACAATTGGAATTTGCATTGATCATGTAGAGTTATCACCTCTTGAGGTGAGGAACACTGGGAAATGGCACACCCTCTACAGTGAGCAAAATATCTCTTAACTCTTAGGATCTGTATTACCTTTTAGTCTACTTCTTGTAGAATTGAGACCATTATACCAGACGCCCTGAGACTAGTCAAGTGATACCAAACATGACTGTAAATATCACCTGCATTCATGTAGAACATTATATTCTACTATTGACCATTCTGAGTTAGCTGAGTGAAGAGAAGGATGGGTGAGGGGAAGGAAGAGGATGAGGAGGAACCAATGCGTATGTGAGAGACATTTTCCCGCATTTTCTCAGTGAGATGTGGAAAAAGATGTCTGTATGTTAATGCGCTGTGTGTGTATTGTCCGTCTCAGAAGACTAAAGTGTCTGAGGTTCTGTAATTCTTACAGTAATGCAGGGTGTCCGCCAATTAATGTTTGATCACAAGTAATTTTAAATATAAGCAGAGGCGGATTTAGGCTCAATCCCAATTCTATTTTATACCCCTTCCCCTTCCCCTACCCCTCTGCCTACCCCTTCCCCTTGTCCCTTGAAACGGAGTGTCAAGGGGTAGGGGTGAAAATATTCCCCTAAGAATTGGGACACCAATACTATGCCATCACACGTCACCATAAGTCGTCTAGCTCCTACAATACTCAACACCTTCTAGTGTGCTGGTGTGCATTAGAGCCTTTAATTACCATTCTATATTAATGCGCTGCATACTGACACACACACACAGGGGCATTTCTAGGCATAGGCGAGCTAGGCGGTCGCCTAGGGCGCCACCAGCTGAAGGGGCGCCAATGAGCTCACGTACTGGCACTTTTAGCAGGGTTGTGATAAAGTGTGGCACGGTCACCCTGAAATATGACTGCCGCCCCCACTGGATCCCCCAACGTTATTGGGCTAGAGTACTGTCAATCTGACGATGCCTGTATGCCACTAGATCAGAGTGCTGTCAATTGCTGCCTGATTGTTGCATGCAAAGTTTGCATTTGGAGCGCTCAACAACGCCGTTAAATCAGTGGGCTCTGTCAGTGCTTTGGCAAGGTAACACTTTTTTTTGCCATGCAATAAAGCTAATTTCAAAGGCCAATTTAAAATATTGGTACAGTAAATAAAGTGCACAAAATCAGTATTTTGTTTAGGCAGTATTTGTGGTGCTTTTGTGGCACATTTGTCCAAATATTTGTGGCAGATTTGTCCAAAAGGTGTGCGTTTTTTGCGCCAATGCATTGTTAAAGGATCAGCATGTCATGTTATATTCCCATATAAATTTAACATCCGATTAAAAAATATTTGTATAGTAAAATTCGCTAATTCACGAGATCAGTACATCCTTTATTAGACCGCTTTGTCGAGTTAAATGCATCCTTACGGAGGTGTCGAAATGCTGAATCAATTCATTCACTTCCAACAGCGCTTAATGGGAGCAGCGTCATAGAGGGCAGAGCGTCACGTTATTTAAAGGGGACGTTAACGCGTTAACCAGTAGCAAATGATTAAGTAGCTGCATTGGTTACTGGTTTATGCCACTGATCAAGCTTTTATATGTAAAGGGGTTTTATAGGTTTGACTGAAATAATAATGCAATAACTGACACTTTAAATCAATGTTTCAAGAAAGATAAAAATGTAGCCATTGATCATATCTAAACAATATGTAGTAGTATAGTATATAGTATCCAAATCAAAATGTAATAAAAT
>NW_015505964.1:351394-357848 GCF_001515645.1 Sinocyclocheilus grahami
CTCGAATTGGCAATATTTGAGAAAAGGGTTTAGCGATTTATAATTATTGGGGGGACTAGCCCCCCTCAATGTCTACGGTGGTTATCGCCCTGATCATCAGACATGAAAATATGTTGTGGCACTATCGTGCAGTGTGTAATATGACGTTAGCAAACTTTAGCGACTTTTTGCAAACATTTCTTTGAGTAACATGACTGTAAATATGAACTCACGATTGAATGTAACATAAAACAAATGATTACTTTTCGTTAAAATCTTTATTAATGCCAAAAAATGCTTACATTTATGTGTCTTTTTGTTCTCTCGGGCAGCCATGTTGCCGCTGAAGCCGGTTTACGCTGAGATTATTCATACCCCTTCGTTTGAAGTGTGGTCCCGAAAAATCTTTGTTTGAAGGGCTATCTGGCCCTTCCCCTTCCCCCTACCCCTCCAACCAAAAGAGAATCGAGACACCCCAAGGGGAAGGGCTAAGGGGTAGAACTGGGATTGGGCCTTAACCAATAAGCAAGATAAGTGGCTGCTTAGGCCCCCGGGGAATCAGGGGGCCAAATCTAATGTTGGCAAAACACTTGGCAAGCACTCCAATGTGTATTTGTGTTCTGGAGAGCGTTAGATGTTCACTCACCACTCAAAACGCTGAGTTTTTGTCAAGTGCTGAGCTCTGCAAGCTCACAAATCCTTTTGTTATAACAACATGTAGATACGATGTAAATAAGAGATTCATTGTGCAGTGCAGACAGCTTCATTAATTAATGGAACATTGTCAGATTGCGATGAACTGAAGTGAGTGACAGCTTTAAGTGATTATAGAGGGAAACGCTCTTTGTGCACTTTCGAGGATGTATAATCCTGTCTGACTGTCTCAGAATGGATATATTAACCTCAGAGAAGAAAGTATTATGTTTTGTGTCATGATTTTATTTGTCTTCATGTTTCAAAATGTCTCGCTTGTGTGCTACTCCTATGCGCACCAGCATGAAGGGCAGCACACTCATACAAATGCACGAATGCGATGACTGGAGATTTTCGCTTAATAATAGATTGCATTTTCGATTTGTTTCTCGGCAAACCCTACCGTATGCCTTAAGAACACTTGGAAAACGGAATGAGTTGCATGGGATAATTTTATGACATTTGAATCATTTTTGTAAAAAGATTGACGAAGGTTACAATTCATTTACAAGTGTCTTATTAAAATAAGTTAGGCTAATATGGCTTTAGAACAGCATTAGGTTGACTAATTATTTACTTAAGTTGTGAAGAGGTAAATAAACTATAAACTAAGAGAGAGAGTGTGCAAAATAAGGGTTAGGTGTAAAAGAGCACGTAGTTATTGTGTTGGGGCCCTATACCAGAAATTTGCATAGTGCCCCCAAATCATTAAGTCCACCCCTGAATATAAGCACCCTGAAACAAAAGCAAGAGTGCCCTCAGTGGATGCTACAATGATATAATATTATTGGCGAAACAGATTTAGCAAACGCTCCATTCCGTTTTTGAGTTTGAGCTCTGGAGAACGTGAAATGTTCCTGTTTACAGCGGTGAGAAATGTAGCCAATCACAGACATGTTTGCTCAAAATGCCAGAGTTTTTATTCAGTGTTGAATTATGCTCACTCTCCCGAATCCTCTCTCATTAACAAACAACAACCAGACGCAAGTAAGAGATTCATTATGCTGTGTAGGTAACTTTATTGATTTTAATGGAACATTGTGAAATCGCGAACTGAAACAAGTGACAGCTTTTTAGTGATTGTAAAATGAGCAGTCTTTTGCACTTTTGAGGCTATAGCTATAATCCGTTAAATAAAAGTATTGCACTTTTTACGAAATCGCATACTTCCCTACTATATAGGTGAAAAACAATATGTGCGGCGAGTAGTATGTCCGAATTCATAGTATTCAAAAAACAGCAAAATGTTCCCGGATGACCTATTTCTTACGCCCGGATTCTGAAGTGCACATTCGATAGACAATTTACTATCCCATGAGGCCATGGGAGAGGATTTATGAATGGCAGTGAAGCAACGCAACTGACGCTGGTAGGTCATGTGACAGAACAATATGGCGGATGTAGTATGTCCGAATTTCATTCATACTACCCATATTCATACTATATAGAACATACTTTTTTAATGGTTGTGAAGTAAATTCAAATTCAAATGTAGTACCTACCTACTCAGTACACGATTTTGGACACACCGTTGTTTTTCATGCTGCTAAGAGAACCAACGGCCGATTACACGTGACAAAGTGACATCTACATATAAATGCGTGATTCACTCTGAATCTGCAATTGACATTATGATACTAGCACGGGACAAAAATATGGCATGTCAAAACAGATATGTACATTGTAAATGCACACTAATAAATTACTAGAAAAATATTCATATCAATATATATTTTCAATTCCATTCCGATTTTTTTTTGTAAAAGTAATGCTTTGTAAATAATTGTAAATGTCTTTACATTTACAACACTGCACATTGCTATTCTTGTCATGGCGGAGCCCTTGCTTACACATCACATCTGCACTTTATTAGAAAATCCTCACTCAGTGATTTGATTCTTAAAGGTATAGTTCACCCATAAATTTAAATTCTGTTATTAATTACTCACCCTCATGTTGAACCACTGATGTCACATGGGCAATTTTAATGATGTCCTTACGTTTCTGGGTCTGGGAACGTTTCAGTTGCATTGCAGTCTATGCAGAAGCTCTCGGATTTCACCAAAAATATCTTAATTTGTGTTTCAAAGATGAACGAAGGTCTTACAGGTTTGGAATAACATGAGGATCAGTAATTAATAATATAAATTTTTTTGGGTGAACTATCCCTTTAATTGTCCATCTCACAGTAAAATTAAAATGCGAATTTTCAATAAACTTGTAGCTAAAGTTCAGGTAACTAAATGTCCATCTAACTAGTAAAATTAAAATGTAAAATGCAAATCCATTAAAATAATTGACAGCAACTGCAAACAACTAATTAATTGTGATTTTTATCTCAATATGTTGTTTGTTATGATGCATTATAATAATATAATAATATACAGGCAGTGATGCACGTACAACAACAATGATGTGCATAGTTCTGATCTACTGTCTTAAAATAATATACATGTAACATAATATAATTTATTCTTAAACATAATATGGTTAGTTTCTATTAATATTGAAGGCTGTATGCTTAATATGTAGCTCTGCTTGACACATTTTGTATCAGGGGATCCCTGCTCCATATCTCTATCGCCTAATGGATCCTTGCCCTGAAAAGCATTGAAGACCCCTACTATATATAATTCATTCAGAATTTGAACAAAAGCCTTGTTTTTCATGCTGCCAAGAGGACCAATGGCCACATACACGCTGCAAAGTTTCAGGAATGATATCTGTATATAAATGGACCCTCACTAGTAATTTCAGAAACATCCTCATTGTTTTGATTCTGGAATCAGGCCTGCTGGTAAATGCCAAAGAATTCATTATAAATAACATAATGATTACAAATAATAAAATTATTATATGTTTAGTTTTAAATTAATAAATTGGTAGTAAATTAAATAATTAATTATTTAACACAAAGAAAAGAATAACTGAGTTAGGTAGCCCTTAACTTACTATACATTATTTGTTCACCTGACAACTGTCTGTCTCACAACAGTCTTCACCTCAGAGAAGTAATTATACACATACTTTTAAGGTTATAAGCCTTGTGTTTCGTCATAATTCGTCATCATTTAATTATTCTTGATTTCTTCAAATTATTTGCTTGTGTGCTTTTTCTGCATGTGCCAACATGAACTGCCTACAAGTTCTACAACCAAATATTTTTGCCTAATAATAGATTTCATTTTCGATTTGTTTCTCAGCAAAACCTACTGTATACCTTCATAACACTTGGAATACAGTTGCATGGGATCATTTTATGACATGTTTGAATCCTTTTTGTAAAAAGACTAAAGAAGGTCACAATTTACTACCATTAAATGGACAAGTGCAAGCATGATTTATTTATTTTTTATTTTTTTGGTGATCCAGAAAAATAGGGTAACAAGGTTTTAGACTAATTTGACTCACACTAATTTAACTTAGTAGAGAAAGAGACAGCAAAATAAGTAAAAGAGCACATAATTGGTGTGTTGGGACCCCATACTTGGAATGTGTTTAGGGCCCCCGAATCACTTAGTCCGCCCCTGGCCACTGCACCACTCTATTGTCAAGTCAAGTCAAGTCACCTTTATTTATATAGCATTTTATACAATACAGATTGTGTCAAAGCAGCTTAACAGTATTAACAGGAAAATAGTGTGTCGATAATGCAAGAGGACAAACACTCAGTGTTTCAGTTAAAGTCAGTTAATCATTGATTCGGTGATGTCATCATCCAGCTCAGTTCAGATCAAATAGTATCTGTGCAATCAAGTCGAAAATATTGCCAGAAATTATGTGTCCCCAACTAAGCAAGCCTATGGCAATAGTGACACGGAATTAAAACTCCACTGGTGACAGAAATGGAGAAAAATTGGATATTGGTATTCCCACATATTCTGTTTAATTAATAAGAAATCATCTGATTTTAGTAAGAAAACATCTAATGAGTCATCATTTTACAAACCAAATGTCCTAAGCATGTGTAAATGGTTGTTTGATTGTGTTTGGTCTCGTAATGTATCGCATACCTTGTCAGTGTCATGCGCTTGCTTAGCCCTTTGTTGTGATAAACAGTAAAGTGTGTTTAAGTGCTTTCAAAAGACAGTGTAAAGAAATAGTGCAGGAACACAGACAAGGAATATAATTATCGCTTTTGACTCAACCTCTTTTTTTACACCTTTCTTCACTTCTGTTTCAGTTTTTATGACCAACTCTTACTATGTGTTTCCATATCCCTACTATTACTACCACTCGCAAACCACGCATCACACACTATAGGCAGCGCAATCCTAACAACCTGTGCACTGCCTAGGTCTGCTAATACACTACTTTCTTTTTCTATTGGTCTCTAGAATTGTCAGTCTGCCGTAAACAAAGCAGATTTCATTACATCTATTACTAGCCATTCAAGACTAAACCTCATGGCCCTGACAGAGACGTGGATCAAACCAGAGGACACTGCTACTCCTGCAGCACTCTCCAATAATTTCTCATTTTCTCACACTCCCCGTCTAACTGGAAGAGGTTAAGGTACTGGTCTGCTTATCTCTAATGATTGGAAATGTATTCCTTTACCTTCTCTGGGAAGCAGCTCCTTTGAATCACTTTCAGTCACTATTACCCACCCTTTTAAAATCCATTTTGTAGTTGTTTATCAACCCCCAGGACCACAAGGTAACTTCTTAGATTAATTAGATGTGCTGCTCTCAACCTTTCCTGAGGATGGTACTCCCCTAGTTATGCGTGGAGACTTCAACATCCACCTAGATCAGGGGTAGGCAAGTTCGGTCCTAGAGAGCCGCAGTCCTGCAGAGTTCAACTCCAACCCTAACACTCTGCTTGCCTCTTTTGATCTCAAGAGAGTGTTAACTATGGCTACTCACAAATAAGACAACCAACTGGACCTTATTTACACAAGACACTGCTCCACTAATCATGTATTGTTTACTCCACTGCACACCTTGTATCACTTCCTCCTCACTCTTAACCTCAACATGGTTCCTGACACAACCCATACCCCTCCACATGTCATCTTTCGACGTAACCTACGCTCACTCTCACCCTCCCGGCTATCTGCTATGGTTTCATCTTCGCTTCCTCCCCCTAAACAGTTATCATCTCTTGATGCTAACAGTGCTATTGATACTTTCTGCTCCACTCTTACATCTTGTTTAGACACTGTCTGCCACTTGTCTTCCAGACCAGACCGTACCACCCCTTCTGCCCCTTGGCTGTCTGATGTTCTCTGCGAGCATCGTTCTAAGCTCAGGGCTGCTGAAAGGGTGTGGCGCAAATCAAAAAATACTACTGACCTTGATGTGTATCAGTCACTCCTCTCTTCCTTCTCTGCTAATGTCTCCACTGCTAAAAGGACATACTATCATAACAAAACTGACAATTCGTCTAACTCTTGCATGCTCTTTAAAACATTTTCCTCCTCCCCCTCCTTCATCAACTCTTAACAGCTGACGACTTTGCCCCGTTCTTCATTAATAAAATTAAAACCATCAGTGCACAGTTTTCCACACCACAATCTGTCAAGCACATCTTACCAGCAAACATACACTCGTTCACATTCTTCTCTTCACTCTCTGAGGCAGAAGTCTCCAAACTCATCTTTTCTAATCATCCTACTACTTGTCCGCTTGATCCTATTCCATCTAATCTCCTTCAAGCCATTTCTCCTGCACTTGTACCTGCACTCACTCACATCATTAACACATCCCTTCACACTGGTGTTTTTCCCTCAACATTTAAACAGGCTCTTATAACCCCACTTCTTAAGAAACCCACTCTT
>NW_015505964.1:357860-363614 GCF_001515645.1 Sinocyclocheilus grahami
TTATCTCCTTCAAGCCATTTCTCCTGCACTTGTACCTGCACTCACTCACATCATTAACACATCCCTTCACACTGGTGTTTTTCCCTCAGCATTTAGACAGGTTCGTATAACCCCACTACTTAAGAAACCCACCCTTAGCCCATCTCTTTTAGAGAACTACAGACTGTAGTTCCCTTCTTTCATTACAAAAACGAGCTGTGTTCAACCAAGTCTCTGCCTTTCTCACACAGAACAGCCTCCTCGACAGCAACCAGTCTGGTTTCAGAAGTGGACATTCAACCGAGACTGCCTTGCTCTCAGTTGTTGAAGCCAGTTCTATCAAACCTTTACAATTAATCCAGAACGCAGCAGCAAGATAAATTTTTAACGAGCCGAAAATGATGCACGTCACACCACTGTTTATCAATTTGCACTGGCTAACAATAGCTGCTCGCATAAAATTCAAGGCATTAATGTTTGCCTAAAAAACCACCACTGGCTCTGCACCCCTTTACCTAAATTCATTACTTCAGACTTATGTGCCCTCTAGAAGCTTGCGTTCTGCAAGTAAACATTTCCCTCAGCATTTAGACAGGTTCGTATAACCCCACTACTTAAGAAACCCACCCTTAGCCCATCTCTTTTAGAGAACTACAGACTGTAGTTCCCTTCTTTCATTACAAAAACGAGATGTGTTCAACCAAGTCTCTGCCTTTCTCACACAGAACAACCTCCTCGACAGCAACCAGTCTGGTTTCAGAAGTGGACATTCAACCGAGACTGCCTTGCTCTCAGTTGTTGAAGCCAGTTCTATCAAACCTTTACAATTAATCCAGAACGCAGCAGCAAGATAAATTTTTAACGAGACGAAAATGATGCACGTCACACCACTGTTTATCAATTTGCACTGGCTACCAATAGCTGCTCGCATAAAATTCAAGGCATTAATGTTTGCCTAAAAAAACACCACTGGCTCTGCACCCCTTTACCTAAATTCATTACTTCAGACTTATGTGCCCTCTAGAAGCTTGCGTTCTGCAAGTAAACATCACTTTTTTGTGCCATCCCAAAGATGCACAAAATCACTTTCACTGACTTTTAAATGAAATGTTCCCTCCTGGTGGAATGACCTGCCAAACTCAGTCCAAGCAGCTGAGTCCTTAGCCATCTTCAAGAATTGGCTAAAAACATATCTCTTCCATCTTTATTTGACCCTCTAACTCTGGCACTCACTATTCTAATTCTATTCTTTATTTAAAAAAAAAAAAACTTGCCCCTTTTAGACTTGCACTCTATTTATTTACTAACTGCTTGTTTTCTTTTTTTTTTTTAACTAACACTTGCTTCTCTAATCTTTTTTGTATTCTATCTATTTGTTTTCTTTTTATTTATTATACAATTAACAAAAGCAAAAAAGGCCTCTACACTAGCTTACTCTATTCTTTTTGTATTCTATCTGTTTTCTTTTTATTTATTATATGATTTTTTTTAAAACCTTGCTACGTGTACTGCATTAAGCTAACTGAGACTTGTTATAGCACTTATCATTGCTCTTTTGTTGATTTTGATTGCTTCCATTGTCCTCATTTGTAAGTTGCTTTGGATAAAAGCGTCTGCTAAATGTCTAAATGTAAATGTAGAATTTTTTTTTATAATTTTCAGTAATAGCATTATAATCTGTTCTTCACATTTGCTGTTTAGAATGCAGAGGATGTCCAATGTTTGATGTTTTATCTCCTTCATTGTGCTTTAAAATGCAGCATACTGTGTAGAATTCAAATGGGTTGGATACATTTTGTGGTCCACATATTATCTGCTCTGCAATATTGTGTCTCTCGACCCGAGCACTGTGCTTTGATGGAAAGCTTGTTTAAACTGTCTGAATCACTCCTTACCCCTTTTATATAGTGAACTATGTGCCATTCATCATACATAACATAATGAATGTGTGAAGAATTGACCAATTTCAGCAGCTTTAGTGTCTATTATAGTGTAAGGGGCGGGATGCTTCAGACCCTCAAGAGCACTTGATTGGACAGAAAATTTAACGAGAAGCTAAAGTGCAAAATGATGTCATCAAAATTGTTGATCCATATTGGTAGAATATATATTTTAATAAAATATATAGAATAAAAATAGAATAAAACCACCACTGGCTCTGCACCCATTTACCTAAATTCATTACTTCAGAGTTATGTGCCCTCTAGAAGCTTGCGTTCTGCAAGTGAACGGCGTATTATTGTGTCATCTCAAAGAGGCACAAAATCACTTTCACTGACTTTTTCATTAACCGTTCCCTCCTGGTGGAATGACCTGCCCAAATCAATCCAAGCAGCTCCTTAACCATCTTCAAGAAACGACTAAAAACACATCTGTTCCACCTTTATTTATCTGCTAAATGACTAAATGTAATGTAAAAGTAAATATATCTTCCAAATGCAAAATTTGTCAGCCTTAAGACTAACATATACATATGACCAAGTTTTTTATGCACTCCAAGACTGTATTCATTTGAATAAAATACAATAAAAAAATATTGTAATATTACAATTTAAAATAACTTTATGTTCTAATATATTTTAAAATGTAATTTATTCCTAAAACTGAAATTTTAGCAGCCATTATGGCAGTCTTAAGTGTCACTTGATCCTTGAAATCATTCTAATAAGCTGATTTGGTATATACTCACGAACTGAAATTGCTTTCAGGTCTAAAGAAGAATTCAATCAAAATATCTTTATCATCACATTATTAGTGCAAACAGACCAGGGTAATCTCGAAAGTGTGGGTGTTATCCCCAACATTGAAACCAAAAAATATTATGTATGCATATGTTTTTGTTCCAGGTTATATGGCTCCCTGCAAAGCTAGATGGGCGGAGCGGCTTGCCTCAGGGGCTGGTTCAGGGCAAGGGGGCAGGGACAATTCTGAGGGTGGTCCTGACAGGCTACAGAACAGCCAGGTGCAGCAGCAGATTATTCTAGCCTTACGGCAACTCAGAGAGGATATGCAGAGCGTCATGGAATGACTAGAAGTGGTTGAAGGTCTTGCAACTGCAAATGTAAGTAAGCTGGATAAAATAAAAGCCAAAGAAGGGATGTTATTTGTTATTTATATACTGAGCAGTACAAAGAAAAGAGACAGAACTCTGCATGGTCTCAGTAAGCAAATATTAATTTAAATATAAAATAAAAAAATAAGAAAAAAAATAGAAACGTTTTAAGAATCGAAGGAATAGCACAAGTATAAACATTTTGATTGCCAGAAAGATTAGCCATATATGTTATTATGGCATGTCATAAATGTTATGCAACTTTAAATGTCATTATACTTTTTTTTTTATTTGTTGTGCAAAATATTTTCTTCATTAATCTTTTATTTTTTATTATTTCCACCACTAGTGATTTTTATAAATAAATAAAAATTCACGTGTCTTTATTTTATTTGTATCTGTATATTTGTTTTAAGGCTCAAAGTTCATAGCGGAGATTCCATTTACAACTGACAGCTGCAGAGACTGAGGTAAAACATGTGACAGACTTGGTATGTATTTCAAGACTCAGTTGCTGCTTGTCACCGCTTCTCAATCATATGGTGTGTATTTTGATCAAATATGTGTGGAAAAGAGAATTCTTTAATATTTTAATTTCTGTGTTACAGGAGAAATTGTGGCCATTTGACATCTCTGGATGTACATTGCTGCTGTTGTTAGTGTGGCCTTTTGTGACTCAGGCACTGATGTTTCTTCTGAGAAGTCAATTCAAAGTGAATTCAACAATCTTATCAGATCTCGAGCCGCCATGTTTCGAACGATCCAAACATAACACGCTTCCGCCAATCCCCGCCTTGAAGCAATGATTGATGGAGGGTGGCCGTGGTCAGCTCGGAATGCATTTTCAAAGCCCCACTGAATTTTGCTACAAATATCCCACGGTGTCATGATGAAAATGCAATCCTAAGTGTTCTAACTGTTAGTTTAAATGCATTTAGGACAAATAGCATTTAAATAATCACTTTGCTACCATTTCTGCTTGGACATGTTATATATATCAAATCAATTTGTGTTATATATTTTCATTTTCATTTTGCAACTTATAAAGTGTTAAAATTTGTATTCAGTTTACATAATAAGACTACTGTTGGAAATGGCAAATGTAAATTATATAATTTCATTTTCCTTTTGCAACAAATTGTGCACGTGTGGGTAATGGAAAATGTAAATTGAAACTGCCATTTTGAATATTGCGTTGTCATTTTGAATATTGCATTGCCATTTTGCATATTAATCCATGTATCATTCGATCATTCGTTTTTTTTATTTAATATTGAAAATAGAAAAATGAGAAAACGTCTCCTTTTTCGTTTTTTTCCAAAAAACGAAAAACGAGAATTCAGCTTAAATTTACGTTTTTCGTTCATGGGTGGAAAAATGAATAAACAGCTTGAATATTTGATTTCTACATGTGGGCGGGAATTAAACACCCCTTTCTGCTGATTGGTCAGCCGAAGATCAAACCGTGCCTTCATCAGTTCTTCTGCAGTATCACGCAGCAGAATAATAGTCCTCCGCTGCTACAGTTGTACGGATTAATAACCCATTTTATCAATTTCACATTTTTCATCAAACAAACAGACAGACTAATGAATAGCTTCTAGACAGGTCTTTCTTCTGTGTAGACCAGCGGTTTTTAAACTGATAGGGGGTCCAAGAAATAATTTGCTATAGCCTAAAGTATTTCCAGACTGTAAAGTCGTTTTTTTTAATCATGATACATAGGCCTACTGTGATTTATTCCAAAGTGACTTATATGATGCATTTAATGTAAAATAATCTAAATGAAGCCTTTTAAAAGATGAGTATTCCCTGTGGTTCATGTTTGTGGCATGTGCCAGAAAGATGCTCAAGGAGACCGAGAGGCGCTAAAGCAGCGCATTCTGTTTTTCTCTTTATTTTTTCAAAGGCGTGACATTTTGTAGTTATTTTGAACGTAACGTTACACAATTAAAAATATACATTTTACCATAGGACTATAAATGACGATGGGGGAAAAAAATCCAAGTGAACATCAATCAGTACTCAATATTAATTTAAACTGCTTTAAATATGACTGCTGCTTATTTCCTGTGCATTCTGGAGGTATACTGAGGGTTTGGTGAGAAACAAATGGAAATGGCAAGTTATTATATTTTATGAAAATCTTGCGTTGCAGTGCCAGTGCGAGTGTGCAGCAGCTCATGCCACGCACAAGTGCATATCCTTTTGAGATATCAATTATAATCAATTTTAATAAAACACAAGACTACATTATACACTCTAAAAAATGCTGGGTTGTTTCAACCCAATGTTGGGTCAAATATGGACTAACCCAACTGTTGGGTTAAATTTTGGTTACATTTTTAAATTAGCTTTTTAACCCAGTTGGGTTAGTCCATATTTGACCCAACATTGGGTTGAAACAACCCAGCATTTTTTAGAGTGTATAATTCTAACAGTAGGCTATTTAATATCTGTTGTTCTCCGGTTGTCAGTCAGAATGACAGTTCTTGCGTGAACATAGGTCAACCCAAGCCAATTTATTATTCTTTCCTTTTTGTCTTAGTGTTTAAAATATTTATTTTGAAACAAATTAATTAATTTCTTAATTAAACAAACAGACTTACTGGGAGAGCAGGGTAGGCTACGACAGCTGTCATATCATACCTTGCTATGCCCAGCTGATGCAAAGAATAGAATTTATATCTACACAGAAGAAAGCCCTGTCTAGACTCTGCCCC
>NW_015505964.1:364073-376441 GCF_001515645.1 Sinocyclocheilus grahami
TCTAACAGTAGGCTATTTAATATCTGTTGTTCTCCGGTTGTCAGTCAGAATGACAGTTCTTGCGTGAACATAGGTCAACCCAAGCCAATTTATTATTCTTTCCTTTTTGTCTTAGTGTTTAAAATATTTATTTTGAAACAAATTAATTAATTTCTTAATTAAACAAACAGACTTACTGGGAGAGCAGGGTAGGCTACGACAGCTGTCATATCATACCTTGCTATGCCCAGCTGATGCAAAGAATAGAATTTATATCTACACAGAAGAAAGCCCTGTCTAGACTCTTCCCCAGTACGAGTTGTGTCGAGCTATTCATTTGACTGTTTGTTTGATGATGCATTAAGAATCCATACAACTGCAGCAGCGGAGGACTATTATTCTGCTGTGTGATACTGCAGAAGAACTGATGATGGCATGGTTAGATCTTCGCCTAACCAATCAGCAGAAAGGGGCGTTTAATTCCTGCCCACATGTAGAAATCAAATATTCAAGCTGTTTATTCATTTTTCCACCCATGAACGAAAAAACTTTTTTGGAGAAAAACGAAAAAGGAGCTGTTTTCTCATTTTTCTACTTTTAATATTAAATAAAAAAACTAATGATCGAATGATACACGGATTCATATTGCATATTGTATTTGAATTTTGCTTCCTATATGCTTCCATAGAGCATTGCGTTAGCAGCACAAAAGGTCGTGGGTTCGATTCCCAGGGAACACGCGTACTGGTAAAAAATGTATAGCCTCAATGCACTGTAAGTTGCTTTGGATAAAAGCATCTGCTAAATGCATAAATTAAAATTAATTATAAATTAACAAAGGATAAAGTCCTGCTGATCTTACTTGCAGGATGCCAAGCACTTTGCATACTTTTTTTAGTCAGTTATACAATCTTTAAAAAAGCCTTAATTAACTACAGGAGCCTTCACGTGGCAACCAGCAACAGCATATTGTGCCATTTTAAAGCAGTTGTTCACAGACAGCACTTGTGTTTGCTGGGTTGTTTACTTTGTGCAGCTGCAACTCAGAATGAGGTTGAATGGGTACTAGATTCGTTTAATATCTAGGGGAGTAAATTAAACTAAAATCAATCTCTTCAGGGACTGCTATCGTTTCATTTTAGGTGCATTCATCTAGGTAAAACTTATGTACAGCCCCATCGACAACAGTGGAATTAAACCAAGTATCGGGACTCTTCGATTCTTTGTATGATTGTTGTCCACAACAACATAATCGTGACAAAAACAGTTCTTTCTGGCCCTTCAAAGTCTGTTTTGTAAATGCCTTCAGTATGTAATTGTATGACCATTTCTTAGCACTGATATGTTAGGATTTGTGCTTTTATTCTTTTTCGACAAAATGGTCTAAGAATTTAAAAAAAAGTAATGTTAAAAAAATGATATCGAACAGGCCATTTGTTTTGTTTTGTTTCGCATTGGTTCGTTTAACAGATGCAAGGGAGCAAGCTAACTTCCCTAGCACGAGTTCATTTCTGGGAAAGTCAAGAAACGGGTTTTAAATTTTCAAACCTAAGCATTTCCATTTATAAATGAGAAGAGACAATGCATTGCTGTCTTCTAAAACAACTGATAATAGCGTGAAGGCGTAAATCTATTAATCTCTCCAATACAAGAAAGCTTTGCCAGCTAGCTAGTCACTCCATAATAAAATATCTAGCGGAGACTACAGGAAATTCCGAGTATGTAAATGTCTATATGTGAAATGCAGGTAAAATGGTTTAACGTTATATGGCTAGTCTCAGTTTTAACCAGTTTGCTTGTGCTACTTAATCTAAACTCCATTATCCTGCTAGCTAGCTAGCGAACAATCAGGTTACTAAACAATCGCTTCATCGTTGTTACTCAATGCAAGAAACAACCCAAGGACGTTTACTTTATGTTGCGACGTTTCACTTTAACAAGGGAAAATACTTCAGTAATTATTACATCTAAGTTTGTTATCATCGTGGATACATACGTTACAATTCACTTTCAATTGAGAACATACTGCTTGAAATGAGAACTACTTTTTTGCTTGAGGGGTGATCAATCCTCACAAGGGCTCAGGGTGTGTGTTTAATTGTTAGGGTAGAGATGCAAAATAACCAAACGCGATATTGTATACTACAACGTGTGCTTTGTAAATGCAATGCGGCGTCAACATAATTTGTAGAGTTATTTCTTTGTAAATATGTGAACGTTTAATGCATCGTAGAATGGGGCGGATGTTTCTACCCGCTTCGGACATGCTTGGTAGCGTCCACTAGAGCGACCGGGACAGCTTTCTTTGTGATTGACAATGAAAGCTACCAATCAGAATGCTTCGATTGGACAGCGAACGCACAAAAAAATTCTATCCAGTGAAAATTGCGAGTAGGCGTAGCCCGCTCAGGCCCGAAAACAATTGTTGGATTGTGGGTAATGGAGGTTTTATGGCAGAGATTGCTGCGTGCAAATGCCTAGCGGGACTTCAAGTCCCACAAAGCAGGAAAAACCTGGAGGACTGTCCGCATGCGCCTTTACGTGGGGGAGGTAATAAATTCACAAGCCCCACTCTTCTCCATATCAGAAGCGAATTGGAGATTGCGCTGGAGGGAAATGTTTTCGTACTCGTCAAGAAACCAAGTCAATAGTAGAGGGAACGGAAAGAGTTCACATTAACGATCTTAGCGTAATAACTCAAACACGAGATTGGAGTTGAACGGTGAGGTAACTCAAACTTAACTTATGCGAGTTTGTTAATGCTGTTTATGTTAAAATGTTCGTTCACTTTTAGAAAAAGCATTTCCATTTTTTCCTCAGTGTTTTGGTGAATTGTTTTAAATGACAGCGTTTATGAACCTGATTTATATTCATACCTCAGTTTTGGAGGGTGTCACTCATCTCACTGATCACAAACTTGTATCTCCTTCAGGTGGGAGTGTACAGTTATGGAGCTTATTAAAGAAGAAGCTGCACCGGAGGATGACAGCAGAGGGCGGCAGAGGGATGGTCTGACAAGAGTCGTCTCCTCGAAACAAGTGCAAAGAAACCAGTTGGAGATCTGTCCGGGTTTGGTGTCTGGAGATGCGCATCCTATGTGCCGCGGCCAGGATAGGAGTGATCCGGAGCCCAAGGCTGGCGACGCAGCAAGTGATGACGGGTTTCCTGTGGACAAAACGAATAATAAGAGAGAATCTGGTTGCACGAGAGTAAACAACGAGGGGCTGTCAGATGGCCGCCAGGGCAAGAAGAAACACCGGCGGCGACCCTCCAAGAAGAAGCGCCGCTGGAAGCCTTACTTCAAATTAACCTGGGAGGAGAAGAAAGAGCTAGATGAACGCGAGACCGCCCGTGCGTCGCGAGTGCGCGCCGAAATGTTCGCCAAAGGTCTGCCCGTTGCCCCATATAACACCACCCAGTTTCTGATGGAGGAGCACGACCGCGAAGAACCTGACCTCAACACGGAGCTGGGCGCCAGAAAATCCGGGGCGATCCGCTCCGATGACACGGCCAGCGAAGATGAGAATTTTGAGGGCGAAGATGAGGACGAGGAGGAGGGGGGCGGTGGCGGAGGCAGCGACGGTATGGGCAGACCCGGCCACGCAAGCGGAGAGTTTTTGCAGAGAGACTTTTCTGAGACCTATGAGCGGTACCACGTCGAGACTCTCCAAAATATGTCTAAGCAAGAACTGGTTAGGGAATACCTTGAGCTAGAGAAGTGTATGTCACGGTTAGAGGAGGAGAACAACTGGCTTCGTCACGGCCGGAGAAACCCCGAGTCCCCGGCTGACGGCACCGGCGCTCTGCGCCTGCGGGAACTAGAGACTGAGGTGGAGAGACTGAGAGCCGAGAATAACGAGTTATTACTCCAAACCCCCAAAAGTAAAGGTCCAGGACTAAACCAGTCTCAGTCGTGCTGAATCAATATGTTTTATTTCTGTTGTACACGTCAAATCGTTGCTCTGTCTTACTGTAAACAGCATCTCTGTGGTAGCTAATACCCTCTTCAGCCTTTGCCATCCGAAGGTAATTTGAGACCGAAAATTGTATTAAATCTTTCGTGCGGTCCCACATATTTGGTCAGTCCACAATAATGTACGTTAGTGATGTGTACAATTAAATTGACAAAACGAATAGCCTACAATGTTATGTACAAGATTAAAAAAAACGGTCAGAAACTACTCTTTTGCGCGAGTTTTTGCCATAACATCACAAATTACATCTCAGATAATTTCAGTTTTGTTAATTTACCATAATCATTGAATATTTAAAATTGTATTTCGTTTAGAAACAGCAAACATGCAGCGCTTCAGATTCATATTTGATGGCGCACATGCTTCAGTGTGTTAATGCATGACAAGACAGTATGTTGTAAACGGGAAAACAGTTAATGGTGTTTTACCCAAATATATCGTCTATTAAAGTTTTAAATATTACATTTGAGTTCTAATTGTATTTATCTTATGTTGCCTGTTATATTCTCTGTCAGTCTTTACATTATAAAAATCCAAAACCTGGTTTTATGAGGAGTTATTTTAATTTTTCAAGCAACCAGTACACGTTTCAAGTGTACTTGCAAAAAACTGCATGTAGACCTAAAATGACTAATCTATTTAAAACCTTGAAAGTTTAAAACCTAGTTTTTTTTTTTTTTTTTAGGAATATTAAAAAAAAATAGATTGAAAAGGAAGTCAATACGACCAAGAGATTCAGAAAGAAGGACAAACTATGTTGTAAGGAAATATGAACAAATGCAGTTGGGTTCATGCCCCTTCAGGACTTGGATCCCTGTGTTAATATGAATTTTCTAGTACACTTTCTCATTCAGCTCTTAAGATATATCACTGGCTTTCTGACTTTACAGAAAGACTTTAGTCAGAGGTTGTGATAAGGTATTTTATCAAAGCATTTTAATCCAGTGTTTATACAGTGCTGCTTGAAAGTTTGTGAACCCCTTGCAGAATCTGTGAAAATATGAGAAATTTCAACAAAATAAGAGAGATCATAGAAAATGCATGTTATTTTTTATTTAGTACTGTCCGGAGTAAGATATTTTACATAAAAGATGTTTACATTTAGTCCACAAGACAAAAAAAAAATAGCTGAAATTATTAAAATAACCCCATTCAAAAGTTTGGGAACCCTTGGTTCTTAATACTGTGTGTGGTTACCTGGATGATCTACGACTGTTTTTTTGTTTTGTGATGGTAGTTCATGAGTCCCTTGTTTGTTCTGAACAGTTAAACTGAGATCCATCTTTTCACACTGAGGACAATTGAGGAACTCAAACACCGCTATTAAAAAAGGTTCAAACATTCACTGATGCTCCAGAAGGAAAAACGATGCATTAAGAGAAATAACTTTTTGAAAACTTTTGAACAGGATGAAGATGTCCCAATTTTTATTATTTTGTAGAAACTTTTTTTCCCCCCCATTTAGTACTGGCCTTCGGAAGCAACTGAAGATACTTGCATGTTTCCCAGAAGACAAATTGAGTACAATTTACCTTGATCTTCAAATTCAAAAAGTTTTCTCTTAATGCATCGTGTTTCCTTCTGGAGCATCAGTGAATGTTTGAACCTTTTTTAATAGTTGTGTTTGAGTCCCTCAGTTGTCCTCAGTGTGAAAAGATGGATCTCAAAATCATACAGTCACTGCTGGAAAGGGTTCAAATAATAAAAAGATGCTGGAAAACTGAAGAATCTGCAGGATATTGAGGATTTTAACTGTTCAGAACAAACAAGGGACTCGTGAACAACCATCACAAAACAAAAAAACAGTCGTAGATCATCCAGGTAACCACACACAGTATTAAGAACCAAGGGTTCCCAGACTTTTGAATGGGGTTATTTTAATAATTTCAGCTATTTTTTTTGTCTTGTGGACTAAATGTAAACATCTTTTATGTAAAATATCTTACTCCGGACAGTACTAAATAAAAAATAACATGCGTTTTCTATGATCTCTCTTATTTTGTTGAAATTTCTCATATTTTCACAGATTCTGCAAGGGGTTCACAAACTTTCAAGCAGCACCACAAAACCAGTCTTAAAGCGCTGGGGTATATTTGTAGCAATAGCCAAAAATAATACATTCTATGGGTCAAAATTATAGATTTTTCTTTTATGCCAAAAATCATTAGGATATTAAGTAAAGATCATGTTCCATGGAGATATTTTGTAAATTTCCTACTGTAAATATATTAAAACTTAATTTTTGATTAGTAATATGCATTGCTAAGAAATTTGTTTGGAAACTTTAAAAGCGATTTTCTCAATATTTTGATTTTTATTGCTCCCTCAGATTCCAGTTGTATCTTGGCCAAATATTGTCATATTCTAACAAACCATACATCAATGGAGATCTTATTTATTCAGCTTTCAGATTATGTATAAATCTCAATTTGGAAAAATTGACCCTTCTGACTGGTTTTGTGGTCCAGGGTCACGTGTGTGTGTGTTTTAAACTTCTCTCAGTGTGACACACAGTCTGAGCAATTGTAACATCGCTATAGAGATATTCTATTCTACAGAGGTTAACATCTCATATATGCTGATAAACCCAAATTCTTTCAATATTGTGTAGGCCTTGCAGTTTTTCAGCACACGCATGCCACACAGAAACAAGGAATTCTTTATACACAGTACAAAAGTAAACCAGTGTACAGACTGTTGCACTATAAAAAAGGAAAAATCAAAACAAATAATATATATTCTATCATATTTAGCATGTGAACGCAGAGATTCATTTAGCAAGGATTTATATTTGTTACAAAAGTTGGTCCACACAATCACCCATATACTGTATGTACATGCAAAGGGAGAGTAACAACAAACATGACATTCAGTATACATTAAATCGGGATTAGATCACGGGTATATGAAGTTTACAAACATGCTCTCTGGTCACAAAAGATGAACTCTGCACAGGTATATAAAAGCCATCATGAAGCAAAATATATTGAAGAGGCAAAGAAAGAGCACAGTGAGTTGTAGGGCTAGGACAATAAATCGATGTATCGCATTTCGTGGATCGCTTCTGAGATTATCGGAATGCATTGTGATTCTCGAATCGATTCTGAGCTTAGTTTTTCACAGCAGATGAAAACTAGGCTAGTTTTTGACTGCACACTCAAATGCTCACGAAGAAGAGCGCTTGTGCGTTCGGCTGAGTTAAGGCTCTTTCACACCATAGACTTAATAAATACATAGACGCCTCATTGGCCGCTTTGAGCCGTTGCAGCGATACGTCAACGCGTCCGCCATGTTTGTGAAGACAAGACTGCCTTAAAAATAAATGGAGGTAAACGGAGGAGCTGCGTTTTTTTCTGGATAAAAACACGATAACGTTTACATTTATCAACCGTTTTCAGAGGTTTGTGAGCTACATGGAGTTAAAAATAACTGCCTCCAGTTATTTAGTTCGGTTCGTAAGAAATTGTGAAAACTCACACTTGTTGATTTGATTGATTTTTTGGTTTACAATTCTAATGTTAATGTAGTATAACTGTGACATATACATGTTTTGTAATTTGAATGTACATTAAATTATATTAAGTTGTTTCAATGTTTTCTCTGTCTTCAGCTCCAACATTTTAGCTTTTCTTGTGCTTCAGGTCAGAACACAGCTCATTCCCTTTGAAATACTGGAGGAAAATCAAAATAATACATCTTTAAGCACTAATAATTAACCATCATTGAGAAAATTGAATAAAACCAGCGAATACAAATCAAAAAGTGACACTCTTGGTAGTCTGCTTTTTATTTTGATAGTACTCTATACAGATAAACTCCACAACAAACAATAACAAATGCAACTGATAATCCTTTATGGATCCAGTAAAACTTAGTTACAGTGGTAAAATTATGCACTGATACAGTGCACAGTAAAAGTGACATGTAATATTAAAAAGTATATGTAGTACAAGTTGTAGTAAAGTGAATAATATAAAAAGCGAGTACAACAGTACATAATAGATTTATAATATAATAAATTGGTTATGTAATACCATAATAAATAAATGAATAACAATAGATGAATAATAGCAAGTAGAATATGTAATATCAAGGGTGGAATAATACAGAATAGACAATAATGAAGAATAAATTAATAGTAAATTATAAAGTAACATAAATAATCATGAAATGTAGTTTTATAATAGTATTGTGTAATAATTATTAAACAAAGTAAGAAACAAGTAAGGGGGGAGAGATTGTGTGGTTAGAATATGACCAGGGTAATTCTGGCCATTCATTCAGGGCTATTCTGGGTTTTAACTAGTACTAATACAACATTAGGCTGTGGAAGTATAGCCTACTCTCTTGGAAATGCAGAGAACAGGCTTTCTTCAGCGTTCCTTAAGGCTTGCGTTGTCCTGTTTGCAATTGGCTAAAAAGGAAAAAAATATATATATAATAAGTCCACAGATTTATGATAAACTATGAAATCCTTATAATCAAGTGATGATAAACTTACTCTTTGTAAATAAGTAACATTAGTGAAATTAAAGAGATGATTTAGCTCCATCCCTAATCCTGACAGTCTGGCATTGTCTTGTCAAAGTGCTCACTGTACATATTGTGCTCATTACACCATTTACTTTATGATATAAACTACAATATAAAAGTTAAAACTTAAGAATTCATTTAAACTTTGATTTCATATAAAGTCTCAGCTTTCACAGCTTACTAGCGATATCGCTACCCAGATAGCAAATTATATCTGGCCCAGTTCTGGCCCACATCTCCCACATTCTTCTGGCCCACATACCGTGTGGAATGACAGCGATGACTCAACCTGAGTCTGGCTCACAGAAGTCAGCCACAACTGAACCGGATCTGGGCCACTTTTCACAAATGGCAAGGGCCATTTCTGGCCCAGTTTTGACTGACAGAAGTCAGCCACAACTGGACTGGATCTGGGCCGCATCTCACAAATGGCAAGGGCAATTTCTGGCCCAGTTTTGACTGACAGAATCAGCCACAACTGAACCGGATCTGGGCCGCATCTCACAAATGGCACAGGCAATTTCTGGCCCAGTCTGGCTGACAGAAGTCAGCCACAACTGGACCGGATCTGGGCCGCATCTCACAAATGGCTGAGGACAATGGAAGCAATCAAAATCAACAAAAGATCAATGATATGCAAGTGTTTTAACAAGTCTCAGTTAGCTAAACACAGTACATGTAGCAAGGTTTTTTTTTAAATGACATAAATAAAAAGAAAACATAGAATAGAAAAAGCGTAGAGCAAGCTAGTTTTAGAGGCCTTTTTTTACTTTTGTTAATTGTATAATAAAAAAACAAAACAAATAGATAGAAATACAAAAAGATTAGAGAAGCTAGTGTTAGTTTTTTTTTTAAAGAAAACAAGCAGTTAGTAAATGAAAGACAACATATACACATGACATGTATATCACATAACATATTAGGGCTGTGCGATTTGGAGAAAATATCTTAATTGCAATTTTTTTTGACAGATATTGCGATTTGATTTGTGATTTTAATTTTGCAAAGTCAAGCTTTAGCTTAATATTGTCAATAGTGTGCAGCACAGTATGGGTTTCGTTACCCTGCTGAAAAAAACAATAGAAACCATCACAGAAATTCTTATGGTTTTTTCAAAAACAATTACAAAATTCCTTTTTGTAGTGTGTTTTGGGCATTATTCCTATAGGAATTACTGTTCTATTGTTTCCCATCTGCCAGTTTACATCCCACCAATAGAATCCATCAAATACCAGTAGACACCATTATAGTTTACATTAAAACCAATATAATTCCCATTATAACCCTTAAATCCATAAAATTTTCTATTGTGTTTTGGGAGGGGTTCTATTGTTTTTTTCAACAGGGAATATTATAATGGTATTACTACTTTTACAGAATTTACTTAATTACTGAATTTCACAGGAATAGGATGATTTATTAGTTTTTAAGTATTTGGGATTTTAAGAACAAGTGGAAAATGTGCTGAATGTTTCATTTCTTCCAAGTGAAATTAGCAAAGCAGTTAAACTGAATTTACATTTGTGTTAAATACGGAGACAGGCGTGAGTTGACACAGGTTGCGGCCGTGCATCAAGCCTTGTCCATATTGCCAGATGTGCTCGTAGAGGCTTGTGGTGTGGAGTTTACCGAGTATAAACGAGCATTACGAAACAGGCTGTGTATGTACGGCAAGTGTAAACGGATCCTCCGTGAGATGCGGCAGAGAGGAGCGAGTATGAGAAGCATTCAGAGACACAGGCTGTGTGTGCAGTCTTCTGAATTGGGAATAGCCAACATGCATTATAAACTTGTTTTATTAGTACATATACATTATCTTGCACATTTTATCTCCCCAACAGATTCTAATTTGAAATATCTAGTAATGTATCTTTTACTCTCCAGTACTGAAAGCAGAACCGATAAGGTTGATATGTGTTGTGACACAGCTCTTGCAAATTAACATTACCTTTTTTGTTTGGTGTCTGTCATTTCGAAGCCGAAGTAATCTCATATTACATAATTTTTTCGTTAGTATTAATTTGCCTGACTATCGATCTGACCCTGCAGACGCCATAATCACACACACTCTCTCCCGCTTTGTTTGTTTTTTTTAATGGTGGGTGTTTACGCAGTTGGCTAGAGCAGTGCCGATTGGGGAGAATGGAGGTGTGCTAACTAACCATGAGCAGGGCAAAAGGGGAGTCCATGAAACAGGCAGGGGTCAAAACCAGAAAGCAGTCCAAAGAAAACGTCAATCCAGAGGGGAATTCAGACACAAGGTCAGGGGCAAGCGAGGGTCAGAGCCAAAAAGCAGTCCGATACCAACAACCTGGAGACAGGAGAAGACAACATCTTAAAGGTGCATTATGTATTTTTGACAATATTAAAGCATTAAAATATTGTGTTTGCAGATATAGAATGTTTGCAGCACCCAGTTCAACCGCAGGCTGTCAATATTACATAATGCACCTTTAAATCTTCTCTCCTGGCCTCCATCCCATCTCTGGCAAGCTGCAGCCATCTTTTAACCCAGTGTTCGACTTCCTGGTCTGTTGCAGTGGCGGTAGTTTGTATGTTCATCTATAGTTGCCATCATCTAAGGTCTTTTTGAGTATTGGCATCATCTGAAGTCCACATAATTCCTGGTGATGTGTAGTTTCTAATAACCCTGGGATGGACATTTGGAGATACAGGAAGGCAAAGGGAGAAAGATTAGCATAGCTGCTGTTCATAATATTTCAGGCAAAAAATGATCATAAGCACTTTTTACTATTTCATCAATGGAGTACAAGGTTATGACATGCGTTTTGTGAATGCTTGGCTAAAAATGAGTGTTTTTTATCTAGGTTTAAACTGAAAGAGTATGCAGAATGTTTCTAGATCCCTTAATAAACATATGATTTGTTCTCAGTATTTGGGGAACAGACACAGTCTCTATAGAATGGACTACATATGCCAGAGTATCATTTAATACATTTTAATAAAATTTAAGTGGGAGGAACATCATAACTGTAATTTACACAACCATTCAAGAGTTTGGTGTATGTATGATGTTTTATGCCTTTAAAAGAAATCTCTTATGCTCACCACGGCTCAATTTATTGGATCAAATTACAGTAAAACAGTAACACTGTGAATTCAATGATCAAAATCATGCGTAAAGATTTTTGTTTCAAATAAATGCTGGTCTTTTGAACTTTCTATTCATCTGTGAATCCTGAAAAATAAAATGTATCACGGTTTCCACAAAAATATGAAGCAGCACAACTGTTTCAACACTGATAACAAGTTTCCTGAGCAGCAAATCAGCATATTGGAATGATTTCTGAAGGATCATGTGACACTGAAGACTGGAGTAATGATGCTGAAATAAATTACAGTTTACAATGTACTCACATAAAACACAGCTATTTTAAATTGTAATAATATTTCACAATATTACTCTTTTTACTTATTTTTAATCAAATAATTACTGCAGAGGTGAGCAGAAGATAATTCTTTCCAAAACATTAAAAATTTTATCAACTTCAAACTTTTAAACACTAGTGTATGTTTGATATTTGACTTACTAGTCTTATGGTCAATAGCATCTTGGAGATGTTGTCTGACAGGAGGTTCGCTCCAACTCTGCTGGGGTGCAGCAGGCCATCCGCATTGAAGAATCTAGGAACAAAACAAGCAATTTGTCACAGAGCCAACAATATTTAGTATGCAGTTCCAGGTTTATTAGAAGGAAACACACTAGAGCAGAGGTGAAATGCAAAAAACAAAAAGGATAATATATTAAATATATACAAAGGATAATATATTAAATATGAACAAGTAAACCTAAAATATAAATTCTGTTATAACAGAATTTATATTTTAGGTTTACTTGTTCATATTTAATATATTATCCTT